>NW_025936664.1:25494-82277 GCF_000764305.2 Hyalella azteca | reverse complement strand
GTATATACTGTATGTACTGTACTGTACCGCACTGCACTCTTCTCCACCGCACTGCAATGCACTGTACTGTACTGTACAACACGAATGAACGTCAGCCACCACACCCAACATGAATGAACTTCACCCACCACGTCCAACATAGGTGAACGTCAGCCACCACACCCAACATGAATGAACTTACCCACCACATCCAACAGAAGTGAACGTCAGCCACCACACCCAACATGAATGAACTTCACCCACCACGTTCAACATAAGTGAACGTCAGCAACCACACCCAACATGTGTGAACGTCACCAGCCACACTTAATAAGAGTGAATGTCAGCCCCTACACTCAACATGAGTGAACGTCACCAGCCACACTTAATTAACATGAGTGAATGTCAGCCCCTACACTCAACATGAGTGAACGTCACCAGCCACACTTAATTAATATAAGTGAATGTCAGCCCCTACACTCAACATGAGTGAACGTCACCCACCGTTCTCGACATGCCAGCTTCCACCCCCCGCCAGGACGGCGAGCTCGGCCACCAGCCCCGCGACGTGGTCAGGGCAACGCGCGATGCAGTCCCTCACGTCATCGCCGTTGTCGTCACCGGTATCGATGCCGGCGTCGCGCAACGCTTCCTTCAGCTGCCCCCATCGCCGCTGGAACTGGGAAGGGCTGCGGGTGCTGAGCTCCGCCGCCACATACAGCAGCACCTCCAGGAGGCTGGGGTTGAAGTTAATTGTTGGGTGAACATACCGACTACCCAGGGACTACTGACCGCAAGTTCAACTAACTCGATGTTAATGCAATACGTGTCGGTCTGATACTGGTCTGTTAGACGCAATATGTGTTTTTTCCAGATTTTCTATTTGCCGAAACATACGTCGGTTGTAGATGTATGTTTTGGCTGGGTACCAGGGTACTACGCCGAGTCATGAACATTTTAGTGCTAAGCTGCAGGTACTCCAGCGCTTGCCGGCAAACGGTGCGCCAGCACTACCGCGAAATATAAGAGCGGCCAACTGCCCATTTCGAAAATTTCACCCTGACCATTGCAAGGCCCTTCCGCGCCGGCACCTTCGCAAACAAGTCGATCTAGACCCTCAATGACGAACTCAAATTACACAATCGCCGTTTGCGGACAATTCGATAGAGCTCGCGGTGATGGCTTCCGTCGTTCTCTAGAAGGCATAAGCGAATATTCCGATAGCGTGAATCAACAATGGACATGCCTGTCTGTTTACTGCCTCATTGAGACTGCGCAGGTGCAACTGTTGGGACAGACATGCATGTTCACCCAAGGCTGGCTCGCCGATTGCGGTGATTTTTGACTGGATGGGTTAAGGCATTTCAAGAAAACCAGTTCACGGCAGGTGGAAACATCTCCATAACACATGAATGACGGCAATGAGAGGCACGTCGAACAAGCTACAAGCAGCAGTACTATTAAGAACAGTTTCGAGTTTGTAATTCTGCCAGCAAATCACTGATGACATTGTAAGCTGAACGCAGCAATGACAGAAAAAAATCTGCTGCTTCGTATACTTAGGCTGCATCGTGTAGTTAGTCCGCTTCCAGCGGTAAATGACCATAAAGTTCATTGATTTAAATTTTCAGTGTTGAAGAATTCTTCAGTTGACGTTGGTTGATCAAAATGCGGGTTTTAGGAAGAAATTGAATTTTTTAACTACGATAACGACGTTGGTTGATCAAGACCTGCATTTTGATCAACCGATATCATCTGAAGAATTGTTTGACCCTGCAAATTTAAATCAATGAACTCTATGGTCTAATTCTGTCATCTAATAATAATTTCTGCACTCATGACCAGGCAGCGAGAGGTGAAATGATAACTGTGAGACACAGATCAGAGCTAATGCCAAGAAAAATCATACTAACTAACAGTGAACTAAAAAATTTGAAGTCACAGAAAAATATTTCGAACTGCCTCATAGTATTATTGAATTATTAAACAGGCTCCGTGAATCCCTTGGCATTAACGTCAAACCCCAAACTATTCGCAGCAACGGCACCAGCGAACGAGCGGGAGTTCTCCAACAATTTAATGTAATCTATAAATTTAGATTCGAAGAAGGTTATAGACTACTTCTTTATTTGGACTATATTGGAGTAACTACTACGACATTGAGCAGCCGTTTATCCTGCCAACTGAGATAAGCTTACAACCAGCTAGGCCAGGCCTCAAAGTATTAAATGGTAAACATCTCTCGCCATGGTGCCCCATCGGTTTTCAATGGGATTGAGGTCATTGCTATGTTTAAAATCGATCAGCTTCTCAAGATCCGTGATGAATTTAACAGGCTCCGTGACACCCTTGACAACAACGTCAAGCTCAACGAGACCGTCACTCCCATCTGTGCTGGAGGAACCCACCAGCATCATCATCCTGTATATAGTATAGTATCTTTGGCATTAAAGAGTAGGCCTGGATAGGCCTGTCGCCGATTCTTGTGCTTTTCTTGACTAGAAAATATATATAGTGGCCCGACATCAACTGACGGACGATAGCTGAAGCCCTGGCCTATGCTTTCAAAAATAGTTAAGAGATCGTAAGTTCATCAGCCAATCATTGACGGCCTTTCAAGCCACTCTTTTAAAAACAGTTAAGAGATCGTAAGTTCATCAGCCAATCATTGACGGCCTTTCAAGCAAAATCCACCAATCATGGACAAGAAAATAGAGCGTAAGTACTTACGTTCACTTAGCGGGTTTTGAAAGTANTCCATCTCAAAACTACCTGAATTTCTGAACTTTGAGATTATTTCTGAAATATTTTTACGGTTCCAAATTATCATGTTGTATCATATTTACGTGTATCATATACTTATTTCCACCAAATTTTCAGTATTAGATGCTTTCTATAACTTGAAAATAAATATTGTCACATTCGAAACGTCGTTAATAAATTAAAATTACTTCATACAACCTCCATCTGTTGAAATGTTTGACCCTGAAAATTTAAATCAGTAAATCATCAGAGGCTGGTTACTTTAATTGCACTGCTAACTTTTCAAGACTTATGTTAACACGAATATTCCATAGACTGTGAACGTAATTCGGCATATATATATATATATATATATATATACAGTTGCTCTCATCCATGATTCTAGATGTAAAAAAATCTAGCAAAGGAAATCTACTTCATATATCAACTCCCGTAAGCGATACATAATCGTTAATATCAGATTAGCAGCCAATCAATGCGTGGAGAAAATATTACTCAATTATGAAACTGATATATGTTACTGGCTAAAACGTTGAAAAAAAACGTGGTAGCGTGATTGAAAGTTTGTTTGTTATTGAGTTATGTTTAAAGCATTGACAACTGAATGCCACATTGTTCTATAGGGAACGTACACAGCATTTTCTCCGTGCGTCAATGCGATTTCTGCATTGACTTATTTCCTTTGGCATCTTCCAAGCCTAGCTGTTTCCATGTCTAGTAAGTTGTACGATGTCTGATGTATATTGCGTTTATTTCTAATTACAATTGTCTATGATGAACTGAATATTATAGGATATAGCATAATATTATGATCAAACCTCAAGCGACTCAATGAACGTACAACTCAGATAAATGTTTGCGCTATATATAGACTTGATACATGGAGCTGTCGTCCTACCTTGAGTTCGTAGTTCCTAGGATATTTTTAAGAGGTTCTTCCGTGTCGATTAGTTGCCCAACAACGTAGTGGGCGGTAATTGCTTCTTGGACAGACTTATGTTCAAAGGAATAGGTTGTTCCTCCAGATAGCAATCTCTTCTCTTTAAGCATGGTGCTGAGGAACACTCCAGTGTCAAATTTCCCGCTAGCTCCGTAAGGCTTCATTTTGTCGATGCACTGACGCTTTAGGCGAAGGATCTCGTGGTCAGCGAAAGTGACTTGGTTGCGCGAGAGGAAATCCAAAGCACACTTACCTACGACCATGATCAGGTCATCGATAAGAACATCTTTATCTGGGACAGCGATATCGCAGAGCTTTCCTGCCACGACTGCTTTTATTAAAGCTAATACGTCTCTCGACAAGTCATTGAAGCTTCTCCATCGGTCAATATTTTTCGGAGTCTTATTAAAAATTGAGCAGAAATGCAGCAAATTTATGGGCTCAGTGAAAAATTTCTGTAATTCTGGGTCAAGCCGGGCAAATCGATCTCGCATCGCGTGTGCCCGCGCAGGATCCTCGTTCAGACTGCGTCCGTATTTTTCGATGAACTCCAACTGCTCGTGCAGCTCAGAGAGCGGAGCGATACGGTACTCGTTGAAGGTGGCGTCATTGTTCGTGACAAATGTTTTGACTTCTTTGAAGGCTTGAGGACGACTTGTGATCAGAATGCGAGAGTTAGAGTGCCATTTTGTTTTCAGGAGCTCACGCAAAACAGTCATTGACATATCGTTTACCTCGTCGAACCCATCGACCAGGAACAGAACGTGAAGCTGCTTCACAGCTTGCAAAACGCTGGCTTTCTCTCCAGGTTCAGTAAACAAGCCTTCAAAGTGCTCCATGAAGACTTGCTGTAGACTGCTCATGGTTCTGTCCCTGCACTCGATGTAGACAAGAACTTCAAATCCCTTCAAAAAGTCCGGGATATTGGACGGCAATGCAGAAAACTGTAGAGCTATGTTCTTGAGCACGTTTGTTTTACCCGCCCCCACGACACCCACAACAATAATAACTCGATCCTGCGAGTCAAAGATTTTGGTGTAAGGAAGAGGCTTTTTGTTTTGTCCACTTGGCATCACTTTAGGCGAATAAAATACCTCAGATCTTTTCACGCAGCCAAGGTCTAAAGGTAGATTTTCGTTGAAATATTTCTGAACACGATCGTCAGAAATTCTTTTTCCTTCAGTAAGTGCAAGATATGTCACGTGAGCCAGCTGTTTGTTCCCTATACTAAAACAGTTATCTATATTATGTTGCAGCTCATGTTTCATGTCCTCTGTTTCGCTGGTGGGAAGGGAATAAAAACTTCCACCTTCCTCAATCAGCTCGATCAATGTATCTTTGATCTCATGGACCTTATTTGGATCTTTCATCGATGCTGCGTCATGCATGAGATCATTTCTAATGTCCTTCACCGCCTTCACTTTATTTAACAAATCTGTCGAGTTTCTCCCGTCTTTTTTGATATCGAACATGATTTTAAATAATTTGTCTTGTGCCGTCATGTCAAAATTGTCGGGGTCCTTTTCGGTTTCAAACTTGCCACCCAAAAAGCCGCATAGCTTCTTCCATTCAGTTTGTGTGAAGGTCTGACCGCGACATTTTTCTAGGTAGGTCTTGTAAGTAACGTTTTTATCTTTATCCTTGCACTCCAAAGCCAACAGTTTGCTCGTATACTTAGGGCACAGCGTCATTATTACTTCGTGGGTTTGACAAATGGTTCTCATTTCCTCAAAACTTGCAGTAGCCGCGATTCCTGCTGCGGAAGCCATGTCGCACCAGACCCCTGCACAAGAAACAAAGGTTGCGGTTAGTCAAAATCTCTGAAATAACGGAAGCATCAAAAGTCCATTAGGGTTGCGTTCTAATTAAAGATGTTGATGCAAATGTTGCGCTGGCATACATGGTCCTCTTGAACTCACAATTCCCTGAAACTAGCAACTGTCCTTTGTAAGTCAAGTGATTCGATTTCAAGAGCGATTCAGCACGTCTGAGAGCGATTTCAAGATGCTAGGTAAGCTCTGGTGTTTCAGATTTAAGGATTTTGGAATCACTGCATATTTTTAACGCAAACTTCCTTTTAATAATGCGTAAAGTTCTTATTCTCTTGAAATTGTAAATTTATAGGTTTTTTATTATGTTTGTAGTTTTTCTCATTACATAATTAGGTCCTAATCTCTTTCGTGCATATTTTGATCTTCACTGCTGATTGTACTTTAATATAATAAAATTTGTTTAGCTGATGGACTCCAGAACGTTTTCATTGAAGGTATGTGAACTTGCTTAGCGTTTTCTTCGCTTTTTTATCCTTTCACTTTCGATTTGAGCAGACTATGATAAAAATGATATAAGTAGTAAATAGTTGTTAGACTTTGCTAACAGCTACGCTCGCAGCCTGTCTTGGGAAGACTCTGCTAACTTCTCTGGTCATTCCATGTTGTTACTTACGCCTTGAATGCCTTCAATTATGACAATTTATCGTATTGGCTTCGATGCTTTGAAGGCAATTTTGATGGATCTCTGAAAGACTAGTCTTTAGCCCTCCTGGAAAAAGGTACAGTACATCAAAAGAAACGGCGACAAGTCAGACTTGACCTAATTTGCGGAACCAACACTAAAATTTTATAGCCAAAAGCTGACCGTCTATCTTTCCCCGAACTAAGAAAATCTAAATAGCAGCCAGCCTGTCTTACTGAAAATTTTCCTACAAAAAATTACAACTTCTTCCTCACATGTTAGGGGAGCAGTTTTCCCTTTGAATTTATTTATTGAGCTCGCGAAAACAATTAAAGAAAGGGGGTTAGTGGAAAATAACGCCGGTATGGAGTATCCATTTCATAAGAAGAGTTTATCCAAATTATTGAATGATAATAGAGCTTTACTTGCACTATGAGTATAAATAGAGTCAATAAAAACATAGTATATTGCTTTATTAGCCACATCTTATCGCGCCGTGCAGCTTTAGGAGCCGAAGATAAGATATGACTTTACGTCGGCGCTTTATGACATATGACTTTAAGACATATGAGCGCTTTTAAGACATATGACTTCAAGTCAGCGCTTTGCAGGACGTCCAAAAAACAGCGGAAAGGCACCTCCCCAAAAAGCAACGATGAAATAATTTCCCCAACAACCACCGTGCTTTTTCCATCATACAATACAAGAGCAACCCTCATCTGGCTTCGAAATAGCTATAGATGAATCATTCACATTTTATGTCATTCTATCATATCATCTTATCACATTGCACAAAAGCTTAATACTCGCTGCGCTACGTCGTAAGGTCCGTGCGGTCAGGGCGATCAACGTTGAACGAGCCCCACAAGCCCCACAAGTCCTTCATAGTGACTGTTTACTCACAAAACAATGATTTAGGTGACCAGATAATTTTAATCGGACATTTTGCATTTCGGCCGAATCCACTTCCACTGGCGTCGGGGAAGAGTTTAAGGTGGTGATGACTATAACGTACCTCGTGCGGAGCGTACGGAATTCTGGACCACGAACTACGTCGCCGGGATTGGCAGACTTAGGGGAATTACGAACTGGGTCGTGGCGAATGGCGGACTGGGGTCAATATTGTAAAATTTTTGGCAGCGAATGACGGTGAATCACAACGTACTCAATGTATATGCCACACGTACTGATATGAGGCCTGCGATGATTCCCTCATGCCTACAACCTGCGCCATCGCTGGTGCGGTGGGATGTACCATTCATAAACACATTCATTAACAAACCTAGGGTCTGTATAGTCATAAGTGCCTTAAACACATTTAGCTACTGTGTAAATTAATTTTTCAACCGGAACCATTATTATTAAGATGATTTCAGATTTGCGTTTTTATAAAATTTAAAGCCTAGCTTTAATCCGTGGAATGACATTACCATTAAAGCAACACCTCGGTTACTCGCAATTTTTGTAAGTACACATTCCATTAGGCGCTACCGAATGAAATTAACGAAGAGATTCTCATTAAAATAGGAAAAAAGAAGTAGGCAAGCACCTCATGCATGAAAAGTGACACAAAAACTTGCTCAGTCAAATCTGATTTATTCACGGTCTCTGGTTTATTTATTCGCGGAAAATGGTTGACTCGAATATGAGTCTAATAGTGAGCGCTCTTATAATGGATACCCAAAAGAATAACCTAACCCCATGTCTCACAGCAGAGAGGAATTATAAAATTTCTAATATTTATCCAATCATTTCATCTTTTTCCTCAATAATTTTCCCCATTTCTTCCTATTTGTTCCTCTCTTTCCTCAATTCCTTGTCTCATTTTCATTCTTTTCCTTCAACTTCATTTCATTCTTTTCCTCCTTTCCCTCCAATACTTTCCTGCGTTTCCCTCTCATTCCTTTATCCCTTTCATTTAATCCATCCCTTCCCTCCAATATATTACATACTCCCTATTATCAAAACCTTTCCTCCCTTCCATCCAATGCTTTCCTCACTATCCTCCAATCCATTCCTCTCTTTTCTCCCATCCTTTCGTCCCTTTCCTCCTATCCTTCACTGCCTTTCTCATAATCCTTCCCTCCTTTCCTCCTGTGCTTTCCAATTCTGCCCCAAAAAATGAAATTTGTGGGGGGCCCACACTTTTCCTCCACAGTGGAAGGAAGGGAGGGGAAGTTGAATACTTACGTTAGTTCCTTTCAATTCCCTTTTTTCGACCCCATGAAAATGAAGATAATACAACAAAATTCGGAACACAATTCGATGTTGTATTTTCGAATAATATTAACATTACAACTATGCACATTAAAATGCCAGGTAATATAAAAGATAAAAATAACATAAATGAACAGATAAGAATTTCCTTTACCTGCATCAAAATTGCATAACCTTATAGGCAGTATGACTATCCCATAATTGGTTCATCAACTCAAGATCACGCTAAAAGCAGCATAAATTAGACACGGTATTCCTGGCACGAGGAGACTACGGCAATATTTTATTCCTTTGTTAATTGACAACATACCACGTACAAAATACAGCATAACACGAGACCTCGTAAATCAAAAATGAAAACCATAGAAAGAACGAACTTTTAGTTAATAAACACTCATTCAATATTCTCTTACTTTATAGCACATATTACTCATAAGTTGGTACAACTTTCATAATCACCAATTGAAAAGTCACAAGATGAAAATATTTATATAGGTGACCAGAGACTACTTTCCCACACCATCAGCTCAACTGACAAACAAAAATTACAGTCCATTTCATGCTTGAGAATTGCATCAACTTACAAGCGGATAACAGTATTTATAGTACGTTTCACTTGATCACCACCAGAAAATACTTTTCCACACCATCAGCACAACTGACAAACAAAAATTACAGTCCATTTCATGCTTGAAAATTGCTTCAACTTGCAGGCGGATAACAATATTTTTAGCCCGTTTCACTTGTCCACTAGAGTTCAGATTGTCTGAGCCTTTAATTTTAGTTCCAGGCGTTTATTACAATTCAAGGAGCCTGACGGCGTTAGAAAGAACGCAGTGTATTGGGGAATTGCGACTGGTATTGCATATCCTAGGTGAACGAACGTCTCGGAGTGGCCGAAATGCCGTTTGAATCTTCGCTAAAATATTCATGATGCACACGAAAGTATTTTTGAGATCGAAAATGATCAATTGTACATTTTTCAGAAGAGGTAAGTACTACCTTGCAAAAAATCTACTGTTTGTGTTCAGGTGCCCCAACTTAACTCTTCCACTTAAAGAAAATGAACGTTTCTCAGTCTCCTCCTTCAGAACAAAAAAAAAAAAAACAGATTAGCCTGATTTCATATAGACATCCTGTTTTATTACAACACATTTACATATACGATCATTGGGTATAAAGCTTATAATAATAATAATAGCGGTTTCAGCGTTTAATTAGCCGTAGGCTTGTCACCGATTCTTAACATCGCAGAATATTTACAGTTTATTGCGGTCTTGAACTCGCAACTCACTGCTACAATTCTGCTGTGCTTAACCGCCCGGCCTCCTCGCCGATCCTGACCAGAAACTGGCGCACAGAGCTGGGATCGAACCCGCGCCTCTCTGCGCCAATCTTGGTACTCTGAACTTTAACCACTGGACCACCCTGCCGTAAATAAAAATACATTTCTTCGTCGAGTGATACAAACAGATTAGTTAATAATTTTAGAACTGGATACTAGATTTGAGCTTTAATATAAGTTTCTGGAGCCTATAGTTCATAGTAATTTCGCTATGCTGGAAATTTTTAGACTGTGTCTCTCCATGTTCACGTAACTATTTTATTCTAGTTCAAATAAAAATACATTTCTTCGTCGAGTGATACAAACAGATTAGTTAATAATTTTATAACTGGATATGAGATTTAATATAATTTTCTGTTCATAGTAATTTCGCTATATTTAACTCATTGATTGATTTCATCTTCATTTATACCTCTTTCATATTAATTGTAGTATAAAACCAAAATAATACAGATTTTAGTTAATAGATAATTTAAACGTTAGGTCGTTTGAATTCAAATGAAATGAGTGGTTTGTTGCAATCACCAAAAAACATCGATATTACATACAATTGTGAGGCCTAGTCTGCCTTTGTACCATCGCATAAAAACATGGGCTGAATGTAAGGGGTCGATTTAAATTTTAGTTACGGGTAATGGGCATGCTAGTACTCAAGCGTCTCAGAGGCATCTGCTCGGGGTCTTTTGACCAGGGGCCGGATTAATCAAACTTCGTAACTTTTTGTACTTACGACAAAAAAGTTATGTGGTACGTAAGTACACCCTAATTTTGGCATTATCAAAACTTTCGTACACAAGTCTTAGCTAAAAGCGTATATAAAGCGTAAATGTTTTTCCCGCGCGAATGTTTCCCGCTCAAATGTTTTGATAATACCACCGCTAGTATTACGTTGTCCTAGCAACGCCACTCGTAAGTCGATTTTGCGTACTTACGAAGTTTTGATAATACGTCCCCAGAGCTTGATTTGCAGCACGTGGCAGCATGCAAGCTCGGTACACTTGAACAAGCAAACTATGCTATAATCACATGAAACTATGAAGTCGGCAATGAGATTCCAACTAGTCGCTGACTGCGTTCAGGTTGACAAGCAGACCAGAATTGCTTTAACGCGAGCATAGCAACTCTGGGGCGGAAGTTCATTATACCTCGAATTTTGTTAGGGTGTATGCAATATCCAGAGACGATAAGTGTCCTGAATACGCGCCCCAACAGGTTATATATCCAGACACGATACGTATTCTAGATACGCACCCAACAGCGCCTAAATATCCCGACACGATAAGTATCCTGGATACGCGCCCCAACAGCCCCTATATATCCCGACTTAATACGCATCCTGGATACGCGCCCCAACAGCCGCTATATATCCCGACTTGATACGCATCCTGGATACGCGCCCCAACAGCCCCTATACTCAGTATCTCGATACGATAAGTATCCTAGGTACGGGCTCCAGCCGCCCCTATATACAATATCCCGACACGACAAGTATCCTTGATACGTGCCTCAAGAGACTCCATATACAATCTCCCGATACGATAAGCATCCTATGTACGCGCCCCAACAGCCCCTATATACAATATCCCGACACGATTAGTATCCTGGATACGCGCCCCATAACAGCCCCTATATACTTTTTTTTAGAGAGCAAAACGTATATAGGAGTATATAGGAAATAGGAGTATATAGGAGTATATAGTATACGTATATAGGAAAGAGAGCCCCAATGCGGAGTAACGTTTTGCTCTAAAAAATTCCACAAATAACAAATTTCACTGAAAAGTGCTCCTGCGTTTGCGCCATTGAAGTGCTTGAGGTACTTACGTGTGCGATGGCGCAGCTCGGAAGTGTTCCCAGTCAACGTACACTTAGGATGGCTCTATATATTCACCAGCTTCACGCACCAAGATTCACAGTTTAGGTACACTTAGGACAGCTAAACATAGTTACCAGGTTCAATCATCAAAATGCACAGGCACAGGCGAACCTGTCTCTTATACACATCTAGATGTGTATAAGAGACAGAAGCTGGACTCCTAAACGTTTAATATAGAGATATGATGAGTTTGTGCGGTAGTTTATTTTTTCCTTAAATTTTTAGTAAACTTGAAGTTCAAGTAATCAAGTGACATTAATTAACAGAATACAAAATTTTGAATTTTCTATCATGACCATGAACAATATATCAAAAAATATAACTCGGTACTCACAGCAGTGAGTGACNAACATAACATAACATAACATAACATAACATAACATAACATAACATAACATAACATAACATAACATAACATCTGTCTCTTATACACATCTAGATGTGTATAAGAGACAGATACGAGACTTGAACTTACTCGAGGCATGCGTGTTGTATCCACGATACGAGGCTGGAACATACGCGAGGCATGCGTGTTATATCCACGATACGAGATTGGAACTTATGCGTGGCGCTCACGTATCTCGAATGATTGACATCCGGCGGTGATAGACGCTAAAACTGCAAACCTTGTCTGGTGTTACTGAATTTAACGTAAAATGCTTTGCTAATTGGATTAAGGTACAACATTCATTTGCGAATTTATTTACGATGGATTCTGCTTTTAAAGGTATCCCATATTAAATATCCAATTTCATTAAAGCAATATCCAGGTGTCACACTTTACTCTGAAAGTCATTCGAAAATCATAGCATTGACAATGTAATGCATCTTCATGCGTGGCATTTGTCCGCGTCGTGATTAGCGCATTGAAGCTCCGATTGGACGCGATTAGGGTAAAATCTTCCATGTGATCCCTCAGTCATACTCCTGGCCAGTCTTAGGGTGACAGCGATAATGTATTTAGCTTTTATGACACTGACCGACCAACCAATGGCCTTCATCAGCAACAGCGACATCGTCTGAGAACTTACCAGGGCAAGTTCAGGGTAAATAAGGAAAACTCTTAGTGTACCACAAACTTCATCATTAACTTTCGGCAACAAAACCTTGTGATCTGGCAACAAAACCTCGGCCCGAAACAATGAAACATAATGGAAAATTTTTTCGGATACATACATACAACCATTTGTTTCTATTGCAATTTCCGACATCAGCCTTCACGTGACCACCTCCCACTTCACCAATGTCCGGGAAGTTCAACACACAATTAAGTTGCCTTCTAGAAGCTTTTGAGGAAGTTTCCCACTTTCTCCCTCACTCGTGAGACGAGCGGGATATGATTTTAGGTTTCGCATGTAAGTCTTTGTGTTCTGTTGAAGACTGCATGGGAAGTTTGAACGAGGGTTCCAATTTTAATGAAATTTTGTCATTTATTGATGATGTTATATGGTTGAGGACTCGTAACACACTCATTGTACTAGGTGTGTAGTGACGCACTCATTGTATTAGGTGTGTAGTGACACACTCATTGTACCACCAGGTGTGAAGTGACGCACTCATTGTACTAGGTGTGCAGTGACTCACTCATTGTAGTAGGTGTGTAGTGACGCAGTCATTGTACTAGGTGCGTAATGGCGCACTCATTGTACTAGGTGTGCAGTGACTCACTCATTGTAGTAGGTGTGTAGTGACGCAGTCATTGTACTAGATGTGTAGTGACGCACTCATTGTACTAGGTGTGTAGTGAGGCACTCATAGTACGAGGTGTATATATAGTGACGCATTCATTCATTCATTGTTCTAGGTGTCGTGCTAACATTTGTTATCAGGACCTGTAAGCCGCACCATCCATCATCCATCGCGCACCATCCATCACCGGCCAGTTTCACAGCTCGCACGCTTCACTCGCCAGTTTCACAGCTCGTACGCTTCATTCGACAGTTTCACAGTTCGCATGCTTCACCCCCACAGTTTCACAGCCACGCCAGAGTTAAGGTACAGGGGCCATACTTTCAAAGCTGGCTAAGTGAACGTAAGTACTTACGCTCTATTTTCTTGTCTATGATTGGTGGATTTGACTTGAAAGGCCGTCAATGATTGGCTGAGGAACTTACGATCTCTTAACTTTTTTTGAAAGCATAGGCCCAGGTTATCAGTGCCTCGTTACCACAGCCCGATGTGTCGCGCTGATATGAGACAACTGCGCTGCAGAGAACAGCATCTGTAAGTAAGATGCTGTTCAAAAATTGCTCAGTAAATTGACTTGACTAATGAAGTTGATTTCCTTGATTGGTTTAACTGTGTTGAGGGAGATAATAATTAACAGTTTCTAGTCGTGACGTCGCCGCGGGAGAGCTTCAACACATATTGGCTAGCCCCAACGGGATTGTAAAATAATTCAGCACTACGGGGCCACCAACTGAGTAAACAGGACTCGAAGAGATGCCGTCAATGGGAGTAGTTGCGATGTCATACGAAGTTGTTTCTACGACCAGATTATACATGTAATGTACTCCAGCTGGACACTGGCGGTGCACGCTAGTGATCCAGTGCACAGATTTAGCAGCTAGTGATCCCTCTAGCATAGCTCCCAGGGCCCATACTTTCAAAAAAAGTTAAGAGATCGTAAGTTCATCAGCCAATCATTGACGGCCTTTCAAGCAAAATCCACCAATCATAGACAAGAAAATAGAGCGTAAGTACTTACGTTCACTTAGCAAGTTTTGAAAGTATGGCCCCAGTTCAAGAAATAACCGGCCGATCACCACCGACATGAACGGGCACCTCACAATCAAACAAATGAGCGAAGGCCAGAAGTACCTCAAGGCACAGTAGTTGTCCCAGGTAGCAACAGAGGTAAAGTCGTTTCCGAGCATCCCGCGTCAGTTGCAATCCTAAAACAATTCTCAAGCCTTTAATTGAGGATCTGGAGCATTTGGAAAATGTTGGCATACTTTTAGATGAAGAAAATGTGAAAGGCAGCATTTTCATATTTAAAAATTTATTTAAACAAATCCGTAGATTTTTACCGTCCGTCACCACTGATCACAATGAATAGAGCGCCACGTGTCTGGAGTGGAATAACACTTGTAAACTGACAGGCATTATACTTGCAACCTGAAGCTCAATATTTCGTTTAGATTAATTTGAAATTGGACGAGTAAGAAATAAAAATTGTTGAAAAATGAAATTCGTTAAGGAAGCTAATGAGACAACGGCTCGGTGTCCTGGTTGTTGGTCCAGTTTATCAAACTTAGTCCTATTGTTATTCGAGGATACAAGTAAGGTTAGTGAACGAGCCAACAGTTCTAAATAGCAAGAGTTCTAAATATTATTATTGTTTAGTCACTCTGACGATTCAAAGATAGCAATGATGGAAAAATTTATACCTTATTCCCGGTCACCATAAGCTGAAAATTACTGTATTTTTCTCTGGATAAATGTATGAATAATTCCGCCATTAGCTTGCTGGCATCGCAGCACATCCGACTGATGGTTGCATATAGCATACGGTCGTGACAAGAAAATTATTACATATAACAGAGAAAAAATTGATTCGTGTTCATCAACTTCTGCACTGAAACACACACATATATGATGTATGTGCTCGTTGTGATAAAGGTTAATGAATATACCTATTGTCGACAATGGCGGCTAGGGTTTGGCTGCTGTTGTAGAACAGTTTAGTCATTGCTCAAAACCACACGTGCTCAGTCGTGGCGATCTGGTCTGCGAGCAATTCCTTGCCAATGGATTAAATAACTTTCTAAAATCTGGTAATCATTTTTGACGCCTGAATCATCTATTAATGAAAAGATAGGCGAGGCGCGAAAAATATTGTAATGAATAATAGCTGTGTCCGTATAACGTTTCTTTAGATTATGATGAATATAACTATTCATATAGGCCAATGTACCAAAGACGCATGAAATCTTGTCATCATGTATAATGGTAATTCACGGAGAAGATGTCCAAGTTGCTCATCCTGTATAAAATGTGACATGCTTGCTAAGTTTTCTCAGAGTCTCAGTAATTATCTGCATTGTCTATGTAGTAAAATAAGAAAGACTTGGCAATCCAGGCTATATTCGAACAAATTACCAGTTATCTGGAATAAGAGTAACAGATACCAAATACTAATTAACAAATTACAACGCAAATATTATCGACAACAGAAGCAATAATAAAACATATCGACAACAGAAACATTAATAAAACTGATTTATAATCAGGAATGCACGTGGCAGGGGCCAGGGAACATACATTACATAACCCGGATAACATCATAACGGCAGTGGGAAGAACCTTTCAGCTCGTCGATAGCGACTATGTTTCATGCTGATGAAACAATCCTACGATTATAGGCAATCCCTAATGCCAATGACATCTCCACGACTTTAAAAAGAACTTTTGTTACTCGTTCATATGTTGCCTTTTACACGGAAAATCGGAAATGTGGAATTATTTTGAGCCAGCGCGCTCGGGGAACAAAAAGAAGTAGTTTCTCCTCAAATATCTACTATGGTATTTCTTAGAAAACGGAAATTCAAGTTGCACTAACGTATTATAGACGCAGGGTGTACGAATGTCAATCGTAATAGTTTGGCATATTAATCGAAATATTTATTCATACGCAACTCGGCATCAATTCTTAGGAACTAAAAAATTCGTAAGATATCGATTCTAGAGTCGAAAAGATGGCTAGCCGACACTGGGTGGGCAGGGTGGCCATTTCAGTGTTCAGAGTTGAAGGATTAGAACAGTGAACTTAAATTCATTGCAATCCAATTGTTAACTATATAAGATATCAAATTTATTATTCTCCGCCTAAAGTGAATTGCTCCAAAATTGAAAAACTCTGAAATTTGTAACAGCAAAGCCATGCTGTATATTGCATTCATGAATAACTCTGCGTTCACGTAAAGAGTTTTTATTAAAACTTCTTAAGTGATCAGTATATTCGAATTTATTGATTTTCCTGCCATAAACTGAATAAGTTTCTGCTCCTTTCCGGTAAATGTCTTCTGTATTTGCATCCCTATATTCCTTCATATTTCTATATTTTTATTATTGCCTACCTCTAGTCTATATCTGCACCTGGATACATTCTTTCAAGCGTAGCGTGAACGCGGTGAGGCTGATCACCGCCACTTATGCGGCGCTGTTGCCAGACTACGAGAAGTGGGTCTAGTCAGTCAGTCTCACTCAGTTCACTCAGTACGTCATTCAGTCAGTCAGTCAGCGTCAATCAAGTCATTTAGTGTCAGTCAGTCAGTCAATATCAGTCAGTAAAAAAAACCAGCAGATGGTCAACACCATCAATATAATTAATTAATTTCACAACAATAATCCTGCAGTTGAATATTATTAATAATCGGCGTTATTATTAATAAGTAATTAACACATTAATAAAGAATAGATAGAAGCTTTCATGAATTTATAATATATTTCACCATTAATTAAATCAAGAAAATTTTTGAGACGTTTGAAAACACGTTTTAATCTAAAAAATTTTCGTGCATTAAAGGTTCCAACCCCTGCTTGTGAGTTCCTTTAGAGTTTATACGCCTGGAAACGTGCAACAAATTATTGATAACTGTATTGTTATCGTGAGCTGAGCTTCCCTAAAAGTTTCAGAGCGCTAGCTAATGGAAAAGTTGGTGAAATATCGATTGCAAGATTTGATCATCACAGACACGAAAGCGAGCTAAGAAAAACGTGGTAAAAACAATAGTACCCTATCAACTCATGACCAATCTACCATTACCCTATCTACCCCCTAGCTTCATGTACCCTATTTATTCTCAACTTTCATTCGACTGACAGTATACTTTCTTATTTTCTACCGTAAAACAGTTTTCCAGCATCCATATTTTTTTCGATCCTCATTATGAACGTCGACCTGATCGTTGCTCTGCGTGTGCGCTTCGTGATCTTTGTGATCATAAGTCCTGTTTTTAAATTTATAAGTGAATATATGTTGAGTTGTTGATTTTATTAATAAATGTGTGGTGAATTATTTAGTTTATTATTTAGTTTAGTTAGTTATTATTATTATTAGTTTATTAGTTTAGTTTTATTATTTATTTTAGCTTTATTTGATTTATTAGTAGTTTGGTTTTATTTAGTTTATTAATGAATATAGGTTAACGGTCTTCACAAATTTCATTAATCCCGAGTATGTAATGTTCACCGGTTACCTGCAGTAATATTTTAACCTATAGCAGATAAAGCTTCCTTATATTATTGAATTAGTTGTAATTTCTCACGTTATAACCATTATCAAGCGGTTAAAATTAAACATGAACTGTGATTAAAATGAGCTTTAAGTTTTACATATAACATAACAAAACATAACATAACATAACATAACATAACATAACATAACATAACATAACATAACATAACATAACATAACATAACATAACATAACATAACATAAAATAACATAACNTAATTAAAATACTGAATGGAAGTTAAAGTAGAGGCTCAGGGAAGTTTCAGTGGTGGTGCTTAACTGTACAGTAAAGGCCCAGTCATGTTAAAGGCCCACTTTAAAGTAGATAAGCTGCTAGGTTTGGGAGAACTTTCGAGCTGAATTTAAAAAGTTATGAATACTAATCGAATTTTAGAAACGGCTGAACTGTTATTCTTGAAATTATAAGTCTTTTTGTCACTTTAATGTGAATAAATTTCTAGGTTTAAGAGAATTTTCCAGTTGAATTTAAAACGTTATGAATACTAATTCTATTTTAGAATCGGCTAAACTGATGTTCCTAAAATTATGACAGACTTTTTGCCGCTTTAAAGTGAATAAATTTCAAAGTTTGAGAGAATTTTCGATTAAAATAAACAAAAATTATTACTACTAATTCTGTCTCAGAAACGGCTGAACTGATACACTTGAAATTATAACAGTTTAGGCCGAATATTCTGAAGCGAGATGGCATGAAACGAACTGACCTTCAGAAGTTGAATCCGTTTTACGCCGAAAACTGCATCCTTCGATTTGGAGGACGGATGAGACGCTCAAATATTGTGTCACGAAGAAAGGTACGTCCTATTCTGCTACCTGCCTTCTCTCACAACGCTGATCTTTTGAAAAAAAAAAAACTCATCGGTTTCTGGGACACCTTGGAAAAAACTCGGTTCTTTCAGAACCTTTTAAAAAATACTGGATTGTTAGAGGCGTGTGGGAAAATCTGATTCAAAGCGTTCGAAAAATTTTAACTGCTCTGGTACTTGAGCAACCTTCGTGGTTAACAGACGAGTCTCAATGCTCTCTTCTGCAAAGTTGGAAGTATATTGAAAACAGACCCCTCACCCCGATTTCGGACGACCCGAATGACTGTGATGCTCTTATTCCAAACCACCTTCTGCTCCTGAACTCGACATCATTCGTTGCCTCCCAGCGTGTTCGAGCCGTCGGACATCTACCTTAAAAAATTACGCAGCTTGTACAATAGTCTAAAAAGTAAACTCGTAGAACACGTTCAGAGCAGCGTCCGGACTACGGCGAGTTGGACGAAAATTTTGTCAATTATTGTCTACTTTGAAAAATCATTTAAACGTCGCTGGCGCCGGACGCAAAACCTCGCCGACGTTTTTTCGACTCGTTTTTGCCGGTGAGAACACAAGAAAGCTTGGTAGTTTAATGAGTACATACTGAAGCTTGGCAGTGTAGTGAGTACATAAGAAAGCTTGGTAGTTTAATGAGTACATACGGAAGCTTGGCAGTGTAGTGAGTACATAANCTGTCCGTCTTTGCTAGCCTGCTCGGGAGAATCTGTCTGTCTTTGCTAGCCTGCTCGGGAGCTGTCTCTTATACACATCTAGATGTGTATAAGAGACAGCATCTATACTGAAGCTTGGCAGTGTAGTGAGTACATAAGAAAGCTTGGTAGTTTAATGATGAAGCTTGGTAGGTTAGTGAGTAAGCTTGTTATGGTAATGTGTACATATCTTATTAGGGTAATGAGTTAACTTTGTAGGGTAATGAGTAAGTTTGGTAGGGTAATGCGTAAGTTAGGTAGGGTAATTCGACTCATACTTGTACTTTATATTTCTCCTAGAAACTGTTGCTGCGGCCGGGCAAGAGACTCGAATAAAGAGCGAAGGCCTCGAGGAAAGATTGATAGGAGCTATGGCCCTAATCTGCTATATGCACCACATATGGCATATATAAAATGAGTGATCACTCGGCCTAATATGATGAGAGCAACAATATATTCTGCATTATTATCGGGAGGGAAATCATTTTGATGCTGGATAATGAATTTTGAATTTCAAAAGCGAGACGTGGACCCTTTGCTTACATTCATTGTATACTGATGCATGAATTAGAATAATTGTACACTATTCCCACTGTAATATGTTTTATCATCGTGTAATTGAAGCAATTCGGTTATGGATTTTGGTTTTATTGTTTCCTGCAGTTGATACGAAAGATTTGAAAGTTTTTGTCATAATATAAAATAACCATCACAGTTAGGTTTAGGAAATAAGTTTTAGCAACTCGTAAGAAAACTGATCTAATTTTCGGTATGGATAGCCCCTAAATTATTTATGGTCTCAAATAGGCAGTGAATGTAAAAAATCAATACTTTAAATAAAATGCGTTTATAAACAATTTTTTTTAATACAACACTAATAAGAGGCCGGTGTCTCCGATCTTACACATGTACAATGAATTCCTAATTTTATTTTCAAATATTAAAAAAATACTTTTAATTTTTTAATTTATAAAAAAAGGTAAAATTTCAACGTTATTTGTTCTTTCAATTGATTCATGCATTGTCTCCGCCTTTGCGCAAGTGTGCAAAATTACAGATAGATTGGGTAGGTTATAGAAGTGTGTTAAAAATATCGTTTATAAGATTTGTAGCAGACAAAATTATTTTCTCAATTTTTTAATTTTTTTTTAATTTTCAAAATTATTTATTCTGTTAATTGTTTCATGCACTTTCTCCGACTTTACGCAAGTGTGCAAATTTCAGATCGATAGGACAGGAGTGTGTTAACTATTGATTAAAAGATTTGTAGCATACAAACAACAAAAAGTGAAGTTCCGTCTGCGGCACTATCCGTCTCGCGTATATCACATCAAAGTAGTGTACAAAAATAAAAAAAATTTCTAACTCCAGGCAAAAATACTCAGCCAGGACATGCTATATTTCACTGCCCATCGTTTGAATTTCAATCCATGTTCTTTACTCTCTCAGGAATAGAAGATAACCTAACATTTTCGCTGCTCTGGTAACGGACCAAGCAACGTACGTCGGCCCGTTGACGGCAACGGACCGTGCTGCTCTGGCAACAGACCGAGCTGCTCTGGCAACAGACCGTACTGCTCTGGCAACGGACCGTACTGCATTGGTGCAATGTATAGACAATACACCCACGCTCGTTGCAAATTTCGACGATAAAATCACAATAATATTTGTTCCTAACCGAGATGCAATAATAGTCAAAACGCTGTCAGATATTTGTATTGCTGGCGCTTAGGAATCGTCAATATTATTGCTACTGTGGAAGAACTCAGGCGTTGAGCGGTTGTGCTGAATTACGTCGAAATTTGGACTCAATTTCAGGAAGGAAATTAGTTGTAAATTTGAATGAAGCTAAAAACGAAGACAATTTTGCTGTTGGATTCCACATACTTGGAAAGCGGTTCGAAATCAATAATTTTGAAGGGGGTGAGTAGTACAGATACTAAGAATATGAGATTTACGCTGCCATTAAGTAACATACCTAGAAATGATAACGGTTAGTGTATCACTTAGCGCTCTGTCTTACCTAGTATAGTAACAATGAGCACAATAAAATTTTTTATTTTTGTCTTAGAACGGCACCCAGCTCATGCTTTCCAGTACGGGAGGATGTAATGTATTTTTCCAAAAATGATTTGCGCAGTGTTTTGTCTACGAATTAATGATCGTATGCACACAGTTTTTTTACCACGTTCAAAATGAATGATTTGTCTATGATTGGTGGATTTTGCTTGAAAGGCCGTCAATGATTGGCTGATGAACTTACGATCTCTTAACTTTTTTTTGAAAGTATGGGCCCAGAAATGAGTAAATTGATCAGTACAGAGCAGGATTACCGAGACACGTAATGGCGCTATTGCAGAGTCCAGGCATTTCCAGCCTCGAGTTTTGAATGACACTCAATGATTGCAAGGCCAAGGCACGTCAAATGGCACTTGTGACAGCGCCATGCTAAGGGTCAGAAAAAATGATTTCCGTTTAGAATTTCTAAGCTGCCCGATTAATTAGCAATTCAAGGTGAACTGGCTACGGTCAATCAGAAATTCAAAGAGAAATGACATATTGAAATTTAAGGTGAAATATTACTGCGCTGGCAGAAAATTAGCAGCAATCTAACGCAGCTACCAAATCCGTTGGTCACGATGTGGTCGCTACGCGGTCATAATACGCGAGCTGTCCATTAATTTGAATGACTTTTAAAGTATCCGTATATAAATAACTCAATGGCCAAGCTTTCTATTTAGACGCGATCGCTAAAACAGCGAAGTGCGAAACCATGCTCTCTCTAGACGCATTTCAGCTCGGGTTCGTTCACGAGAGACAAATATCGAGTAATTTCACCATTATTCTTGAAGTATATCAAGGACAAATGTCAAGTAATTTGCTAATTATTCTTGAATTACATCAAGTAATAGTTGCTGAAATTCGGTTACAAATTCGCGATAAATTTTCGAGCATGGTTTAAATTAAAAAATTAGTTTAGGAGCAGATCGATCAAGTAATTTACTAATTATTCTTAAAGTTTATCAAGTAATAGTTGCTGAAATTCGGTTACAAATTCACGATAAATTTTCGAGCATGGTTTCAGTTTCAAAATTAATTTGTGAGCAGATCGATCAAGTAATTTGCTAATTATTCTCAAATTATATCAAGTAATAGTTACTGAAATTCGGTTACAAATTTGCGATAAATTAATTGAATGATTTCAATTATAAAATTAATTCAAGAGCTTATCGATAAATTCATGAAACTGATTAGGAAGAGATGGTTACGACGGATATTGGTTCGTTGCACAACTTTAGCTTATAATCAAACTTTACAAAGGATTAAATTTTTTATTAAATATAAATGCAGTTGACATGATAGAACAAGTCTATTGTCACAGCGCGAGCTTAGACCGGAAAGTTTTTATCTAAAAATACAAGAACTTTACACACATAAACTTCAGAAGGCACTTCTCCATTAACTAACATTATTAACTAACTGCTAAAATGAAACAAAAAGCACGATTTACAAAACTTTAAGGTGTCTGAAGAAAGACATTTCTAATGGTAATTGGGACGTGCAATGGACATAATGCTAAACAAATATATTTTTTATTATTTCAGATAACATCTATATGCACATTTTCCCGCCATTAAATATACATTTAATATCCAACGAATTTGAATGGGGTTCAACAAACAAAATAGAGACCGTTTAGTTTATAGAAACATTCAAGTTCAAGCACCAAGATCACCAGATTCTTCCTCCGCGTTAGCGAAAATTTCAATTTCGTCTTAGATTCTTTCATTTAGCGATTCAAGTAATTTGTTACACGATGCAGTCAATGTTTTTTTCACCATAGCTTGAACGCTGTAGTAGAAATAATCTCAACGGATACATCATCTTATTACGACGAAATAATTCTATCGATAAATCGAATGGTTTTCTTTCGGTGCGATTTTGTTTCATCAGCAACAAAACCTGAGAGGAAATGTAATTAATTATCTGTAATTTGAATTATAGTCTAGAAAATAAAGGCGCGTTTGATTGATTGTTTCGCATATTGCTCCTTAGCTTCAGCAGAGGCCATTGAATTAGTAACGTCCGTTGGTTGACACAGACAACTAATACAGTAATCTTAACACGTGAATATATGTGTGAATATATGTGTAACACAGAGGTTGAACACGTATTACGCGTGTTGAAGAGAGGTTCTACACACGTCAGAGGTTCAACATAAAATCAATTCCAAGATATTACCACCTCGTTATTAAGTCGCCGATAATAAATTACTGGTTTATCTGGATAATCACATCCTGATAATAAAACTGGAATATATGATTATTTCTGGAATGGTGAGCACACTATCAATGAGAACGTTCTGATACTGGGGCCTGATTTTTTAGACAAATAAATTACGAAAAATCAGGATTCTTTTTTCGAGATTTTATCTGGTCTGGCAGGGAAATATGGCTCATAAAATCGTAGGAAAAACTTAGGTAATTTGTTACATGATGCAGTCAATGTTTATTATTTATTATACCGTTATATTAAGAATTAATTTCATTTACTGTCGATGTCTTTCTTTTTCTTTTCTTTCTATTATCTGAATTGGCATGGAAATATGGCTCAGAAATCGTGCGAAACATTTAAACTTGGGCGCAACATTTACACTTGGAACTAATTTCATTTTGGAGCGATGTCTTCACTTCTTGAGACCACTGCCGAACATGGCTTCGGGAGAAAAGAACCGGCACTTTATTTTCCTGAATTGCTCGGACAATCTGTACTCCTTGACGCCTGGCAGCTCACGGATGCGTTTATGGAAGGCTTGCAGGCTGGGGTGTTTCTCGAGGCTATCAGGGGCCACGGCCAAATATATTTCCAGCAGCTCAAACAACGCGAAATCCACCCACGTCAACTGGAATACAAAAATACAGGAGCACATTAAACAAATGAATGAGAGGCAGACAACCAGAAGCTGTGTGATTACAAATAGTTTGTAACCCCGCAACCTAGTTTTTTAAATCCACCCACGTCAACTGGAATACAAAAATATAACTCAGTACTCAGTGCAGTGAGTGACAGAGAGCGCATTTTCTCGTTGACGAAAACTTGAGGTCACGGACAGACGGACAAACAGACAGACGGACGGACGGACATGGCGAGCACAATAGCGCATTTTTTCCATAAATGAGAAAATGCGCTAATGCCGTCAATGATTGGCTGATGAACTTACGATCTCTTAACTTTTTTTGAAAGTATGGATCCTGAATTAGAAGTTTATTGACAGGCTAGGCAACTTAGTATGGCCTCCAGTAACTGACAACTGGATTCCAAGTATCAATAAGAACACGAAAACCGAAAGATTGATTAAGTGAAATAATCGAATATTTTCCCGATGTTTAATCATGCTTCCAGCTCTTCTAAAACGAACGTTTATAGGATAACTTTGCTTTAAAACTACAAATATTATTAATGTCGTATAAAAACTGCCACATTTTACGTATGAAACCCACCACATTATTTCTGCAAGTTAACTATTATTAATGTTATATAAAAACTGCAATTTTTTAACCACAAACGCCTTAATCGCTACATTTTCTAGTCCCACCTTTTCACCGATGACGAAGCTGTTGTTCTTGATCAATTTCGCCAATTTCAGCAGAGAAACGTCTAGGTTTTCGATGAATGTCACAAGTTTGGTTTCCTGTAACAACGCAAGTCTGATGTCAATTTATTTCCTAAGAGTATTGTGTGTCATAATATAATAGAAAATAGTAATAATATAATATAATATAATATAATACAATATAATATAATATATTACCAGTTCATATCGCACCTTTTTGAGTTAGCGATCTAAACCTCAAATCAAGATAAAGATTATTAATTAATTTTGGTTGATTATTAAGCAGCTTTAATGTTTTCTTATATAAAGCTTCAAGCTCAAATAATCCCAAGGATAGTCTAAATAAATTAATAAATTGAATAAATTAGCCATATATTCACGTCACAAAATCACCCTCAGGCCAGAACAAGTAATGCTGTTAGAAATGTAGACATTGGCTTCGCCAATGTCTACTCACGAATTCATCAATGTCTACTCACGAATTCATCAATGTCTACTCACAAATTCATCAAACTCACAAATTCATCATACTCACAAATTCATCAATATCAACTCACGAATTCATCAATGTCTACTCACGAATTCATCAAACTCACGAATTCATCACTACTCACTAATTCNTCATCAATGTCTACTCACGAATTCATCAATGTCTACTCACGAATTCATCAATGTCTACTCACGAATTCATCAATGTCTACTCACGAATTCATCAATGTCTACTCACGAATTCATCAATGTCTACTCACGAATTCATCAATGTCTACTCACGAATTCATCAATGTCTACTCACGAATTCATCAATGTCTACTCACGAATTCATCAATGTCTACTCACGAATTCATCAATGTCTACTCACGAATTCATCAATGTCTACTCACGAATTCATCAATGTCTACTCACGAATTCATCAATGTCTACTCACGAATTCATCAATGTCTACTCACGAATTCATCAATGTCTACTCACGAATTCATCAATGTCTACTCACGAATTCATCAATGTCTACTCACGAATTCATCAATGTCTACTCACGAATTCATCAATGTCTACTCACGAATTCATCAATGTCTACTCACGAATTCATCAATGTCTACTCACGAATTCATCAATGTCTACTCACGAATTCATCAATGTCTACTCACGAATTCATCAATGTCTACTCACGAATTCATCAATGTCTACTCACGAATTCATCAATGTCTACTCACGAATTCATCAATGTCTACTCACGAATTCATCAATGTCTACTCACGAATTCATCAATGTCTACTCACGAATTCATCAATGTCTACTCTCGAATTCATCAATGTCTACTCACGAATTCATCAATATCTACTCACGAATTCATCAATGTCTACCCACGAATTCATCAATATCTACTCACGAATTCATCAATTCTACTCACGAATTCATCAATATCAACCCACAAATTCATCAATATCAACCCACAAATTCATCAATATCAACTCACAAATTCATCAAACTCAGGAATTCATCAACATCTACTCACGAATTCATTACACTCACAAATTCATCTACCCACGAATTCATCAATGTCTACTCACGAATTCAGGGTCGTGGCAGAGTGTGGAGACAGCACACAGGATGTCAGCAATGATGCCCTCTGCCATGTCCACTCTGATGTGTTCCTCTTCAGTGCTTCCCAGTAAATTGTAGCGCCGGGCCAGATGCTTGGTGATGGCCGAGCTCTCGGTCATCTTGACTTCACCGTCTATGAAATACGGCAACTGTGGCAACGTTAAAAATCATGTTAAACATTTGCATACGGGAACGTTCAATAATATGTTAAACATTTGCATACGGGAACGTTCAATAATATGTTAAACGTTTGTATACGGGAACGTTCAACGATATAATAGTGTTAAACGTTTGCATACGGGAACGTTCAATAATTTTAAACGTTTGCATACGGCAACGTTCAACGATAGAATCATGTTAAACGTTTGCATGCGGGAACGTTCAACAATAGAATTAAGTTAAACGTTTGCATACGGGAATGTTCATCAGTAGAATCATGTTAAACGTTTGTATACGGCAACGCTCAACGATATAATCATGTTAAACATTTGCATACGGGAACGTTCAACGATAGAATCATGTTAAACGTTTGTACACGGCAACGTTCAACAATAGAATCATGTTAAACGTTTGTATACGGCAACGTTCAACAATAGAATCATGTTAAACGTTTGCATACGGGAACGTTCAACGATATAATCGCGTTGAACGTTTGAATACGGGAACGTTTGAATACATTTGCACATGGCAACGTTCTTTTTGGGGTATGGAACGTTCAAGGCGAAGGAAGTTGTACATGAATATCAATTTTATGGATGACAAATAGTATGGACTAAAGTGAATAAATGCTGAAAAAATGGCAAATTAACCACGAATATACAATCACCAATTGATATACATAGAAAAAATATGTCCAGTAAATCCAGCTGAATGAAAATAGATACTATTTTTTCTGCTATAAAAATACTTACGTTAGGAAACTCGAGTCCCAAGTTGTCTTTAACGCTGGTCCATAATAGACAATATTTTTCTGCGATAAAAATACTTACGTTTGGAAACTCGAGCCCCAAGTTGTCTTTAACTTACTTACATACATTAAAATACGATTTTTCAAGTGTACGAATATTTATTTCCCCCCACTGTATGTTAAACGTTTGCATACGGGAACGTTAAACGATAAAATCATGTTTAACGTTTGTATACGGCAACGTTCAACAGTAGAATCATGTTAAACGTTTGCATAGGCAATATTCAACAGTAGAATCGTGTTAAACGTTTGCATACGGGAAGGATCAACAATATAATCATGTTAAACGTTTCTATACGGGAACGTTCAACGATAGAATCATGTTAAACGTTTGCATGCGGGAACGTTCAAGAGTAGAATCATGTTAAACGTTTGTATACGGTAACGTTAAACGATATAATCATGTTAAACGTTTGCATACGGCAACGTTCAACGATAGAATCATGTTAAACATTTGCATGCAGGAATGATCAATAATAGAATCAGGTTAAACGTTTGCATACGGGAACGTTCAGCAATATAATCATGCTAAACGTTTGCATACGGGAACGTTCATTTGGTGCATGGAACGTTCGAGGCGAGATCCGAGGAAATTGTCAATGAATATCAATTTGATGGATGACAAATGTTATTGAAACTAAAAAAATGCTCCAACAACACAACAAATGGCTAATTATCCACAAATAAACGAGCGCTTATTGATTTAACTTTAAAAATTAGCCAACTAAATCCAGCTGAATTAAAATAGACACTAACAAAACAAATAGCTAATTAACCATAAATAAACGAGCATTAATTGATATACATTGAAAAAATATGCAAGTAAATTTAGCTGAATTAAAAAATACACTATTTTTCTGCGATAAAAATGCTTACGTTAGGAAACTCGAGTCCCAAGTTGTCTTTAACGCTGGTCCATAATAGACAATATTTTTCAGCGATAAAAATACTTACGTTAGGAAACTCGAGCCCCAAGTTGTCTTTAACGCTGGTCCATTCGCCCCTGTCGAAGTCGGGGGCGGTGCCCCACGTGTACTGCTTCTCTTCAAACTCCACTTCAGCGAAGACGAGCATGTAGCGCGGCACTTGTGCGAGCTGGACAATAATGATTATTGTGATGTTGACACGTCATTTGTGAAGGGAAAAGAGAAATGAACTTTAATTATATATAATATATATATAACTCCACTTCAGCGAAGACAAGCATGTAGCGCGGCACTTGTGCTAGCTGAACAAGAATGATTATTGTGCTATTGTCATTTGTAAAGGGAAAAGAGAAATGAACTTTAATTATATAAAGATAAAGCAGTAAAGTACGACTGCTACTTGAAATTCTTCCAACTCGAAAACGACTTCTACTCGAAATTCTTCCAACTCAAAAATAGCTGCTACTCGAAATTCTTCCTACTAGAAAACGACTGCTACTCGAAATTCTTCCTACACGAAGATGGCTGCTACTTTAAATTCTTCCTACTCGAAAACGACTGCTACCCGAAATTCTTCCTACTCGAAAATGACTACCTACTACCGTACCCAAAATTCATCCTTCTCGAAAATGACTGCTCCCAAAATTTTTCCTACTCGAAAATGATTGCTACTCGAAATTCTTTCTACTCAAAAATGGCTGCTACTCGAAATTCGGCGCATAGAACACTTACAAGTATGTTACATAAGGCGCAATATGCAAGTCTATATAATGTTTAATATATATCTGATCCTTGGCTTTGCTTGTCGCGGAACACTTCAAAGATGACGATTGATCGGAAATGGCCACTGGCGAATAATCGATACGACGCTCTACGATCGATATGAAAGACAATAACGATTGATTGCAATGGCGTACACTGATCTTTCCGGTGTCGGTAGATCGATCGCGATATAGGGCCTGAAATTACGCTTAATTAGAGGCCGGTCTACCGTCAGGATGGCTTGAAAAAAAAACTTGAGAATACGCGACATCTTAACCTAACTTACGGAACATAAACTTACTAAGTTATAGAAACTTAATAAGTTACTGAAACTTAATAAGTTACAGAAACTTAATAAGTTACAGAAACGTAACAAGTTTCTAGTAGTACACTTGAATAGGGTACACGGAAGCACGTCTGTGTTGCAACACAGACGTGCTGCAACACAGACGTGCTGCAACACGGACGTGCTGCAACACGGACGTGCTGCAACACGGACGTGCTGCAACACGGACGTGCTGCAACACGGACGTGCTGCAACACGGACGTGCTGTAACACAGACGTGCTGCAACACGGTAACGATGAACGGCATTTCATTGTGCCATGAATTTCATACGTTCATAAAGGGAAGCATATTTTGTACTTTTTAGAACAGCAACATTCAGATATTAAATGTCAATCAATTTTAATTGCGTTTACAAGATCAATAGAGATTATCGGTTTGATACCTCGAGCTGAGCATGAAAATCATTTTCTATGTTTAGCCAAAAGTCCCTATACGCAATGCCAGCAGTTCTTCATTTCATTATTAAAAATAACACTTAAAAATTTGTCGAATATGATATTAGCTATGCAAAGGCAGGTAATTTTTCTCATTGCATTTGTGCCGCAATCATCAGTCGATGATTAAGATTCCGTAAAGCGGGATGACTTGGACCGTTTAGAAATTTAATAAAAGAAAACCCTATATTCAAAAAAGTTCTTGCCTTGAAAATATCGTGTTGATGGGTCTTGAAGTACCATGAGATAAGCTTTAAATACAGTAGAGTGATAAATTTACTACGAGACTATTTGTATAAAAAAAAGTTAAGCGCTAAAAACGGTTAATGATCCAACCCCGTTTTACAGTTTAATTTAATTAGACATTCACGTGTTAGCAAGTAACAACAGATTAGCCGCACCCTAACCGCCTAACGGTAGTAAAAACGGTGCACTATAAGGCTGCCTGACGTTCGATTAGGAAAAAATGATCTAAGTGTCGTACATTATGGCAATATTAAAGATGAACTCTGCTGCCAGCGTACAGCGTTCAATGTAACTATGAGCATACTTAATTAGATTCGACCTAAACTACTCCTTCGTTCATAGTATGTATTCGTGCACATTTTCGATATCCACAGTATTTGAACGCAAGAATGATCCATTCAGTACTGGTAGTTTTTGTCAAGGTCAAATTATAGGGCATGAATGTTTAGTTAACCGTTGAGGATAAATAGATGAAGTGATCACGCATTCAGGTAATACTGTAGTAAATAAACATCATTTAATAATGAATACTTACGCCTCTGATTGCCCAATATCCTAGAACAGGAACCATATTTTCACTTGTGTTATTAGATTCCATTTCTTATATTCAAGTAGTTAGAACATAGCTTAGATGCATAATATTAAGAGCTACGTATGCGATCTACCACCGAATTCGCTCAGCTGACTGAGCGACTAGCATGACAACATGAGGTGGTCGATGTGTAAGTCTGAAAAACAGTTTCTTAAGAAAATTTTGACTCTGCATGCCAAGACTTGGCGTTAAGACTTATAAACTTTATATATTTTTACTATAGAATTACTCACGTACGTTTTAAATTACGCTAATTCTTCGTATAAAACATCAGAATATCAATTTATAATTGTGATTGAAGGCTGTTTACCTACCATTAACTTCACGCTAAATACATGCACGACCGTTCTAGATTATTTCAGTTACTCCTCAGAGGAACTGAAAAGAAAATTCCGATGTGAAACTAAACAAGTCAAATTGTTCATAAAGACACACGAGATGAGTTTTTGAACAATTTATTACTGACAGTTGCTGGATTTTTGCAGTATCTGACAACACAATCTCACATTTGAACTTTTTAAGTTCTTAGATTTTAAAGTGCTAACAGAATTGATTCAATTGCGTCCACGGGTGAACATTGTTTCAAGTATGGGAACAAACAAATTTTAGCTGAAGTTTCATTTTAAAATTTATATCAACTGTAATTACCATCGGGGATTGTTGCATCTGGAATATTGGTAGAATGTTGTTCGAAAATGGAACTAAGAAATGATCGTGTAATGTAAGTTTACCTTAAATTCAACGCAAATAAAACGTATCTTTTTTTTCTACAAACTATTACTAGTATTTGTTTCAGCAGCGGTGTTGAACACTGCTCAACTTAATTAGATTATGGCCAAAATCTTGACTAAAATAAGGTCGCCCTGGGATTTTGGTAATTTTAAACATTTCCATTTCTCCTTCTGGAACAGAACCATTTTCTTTCGGGGACGTACATAAGAATTTATTGTAGGACAATGCATAAGTGCCGCAATTTCAATAATTCATTTCTCCTTCAGGGACGAACTGTAATACTTTTTCTTCTGGAACAAACATCAACATAGTTCCTTCTGGGACAAACATTAACATAGTTCCTTCTGAGGCGAACATTAACATAGTTCCTTCTGGGACAAACATTAACATAGTTCATTCTGGGACAAACATTAACATAGTTCCTTCTGAGGCAAACATTAACATAGTTTCTTCTAAGACAAACATTAACATAGTTCCTTCTGGGACAAACATTAACATAGTTCTGACGTGCTGCAACACAGACGTGCTGCAACACAGACGTGCTGCAACACAGACGTGCTGCTACACAGACGTGCTGCTACACAGACGTGCTGCAACACAGACGTGCTGCAACACAGACGTGCTGCAACACAGACGTGCTGCTACACAGACGTGCTGCTACACAGACGTGCTGCTACACGGGTACGAAGAAACTGTTGGTTGACGGCAACATTTAGATATTAAATGTGAATAAATTTTGATTGCGTTTACAAGATCAATAGAGATCATCGGTTTGATACCTCGAGCTGAGCATGAAAATCAAATTCAATGTATAGCCAAGTCCCTATACGCAATGCCAGCAATTATTTATTCCATTATTAAGAGTAACACTTAAAAATTTGTTGAATATGATAGTAGCTATGCAAAGGCAGGTAATTTTTCTCACTGCATTTGTGCCGCAATCATCAGTCGATGATTAAGATTCCGTAAAGCGGGATGACTTGGACCGTTTAGAAATTTAATAAAAGAAAACCCTATATTCAAAAAAGTTCTTGCCTTGAAAATATCGTGTTGATGGGTCTTGAAGTACCATGAGATAAGCTTTAAATACAGTAGAGTGATAAATTTACTACGAGACTATTTGTATAAAAAAAAGTTAAGCGCTAAAAACGGTTAATGATCCAACCCCGTTTTACAGTTTAATTTAATTAGACATTCACGTGTTAGCAAGTAACAACAGATTAGCCGCACCCTAACCGCCTAACGGTAGTAAAAACGGTGCACTATAAGGCCTGTCTCTTATACACATCTAGATGTGTATAAGAGACAGTTTAGTGANTGTGGAGAAAAAATTTCGTTCCCGTCTTTCGCGAAGAAAAAATTTCGTTCCGGTCTTTTGTGGAGAAAAAATTTCGTTCCAGTCTTTTGTGGAGAAAAAATTTCGTTCCCGTCTTTCGCGAAGAAAAAATTTCGTTCCGGTCTTTTGTGGAGAAAAAATTTCGTTCCGGTCTTTTGTGGAGAAAAAATTTCGTTCCCGTCTTTCGCGAAGAAAAAATTTCGTTCCGGTCTTTTGTGGAGAAAAAATTTCGTTCCAGTCTTTTTTCGGAGAAAAAACTTCGTTCCAGTCTTTTTTCGGAGAAAAAACTTCGTTCCAGTCTTTTGCGGAGAAAATAATTTGTTTTAGTCTGTCACTAGGAAAACATTCCTTCCCGTCTGTCGCTATAAATTTTTCCCATCTGTCATGATGAAAAAATTTGTTCCCGTCTATCACGAAAAAAAAATTCGTTCCCGTCTGTCGTGAACAAAAAACTTCGTTCCAGTCCGCCACGAAGAAAAATTTCATCCCAGTTGCCACAAAAAATTCTTTCATGCCATTTCTTAGCGTTCAATTCCCCCCGCCAAATTTCGCCACCGGACCATTAAAAAGTTTCTTTATTTTAATGAAGTCTTCCGAGGCCCTGTAGGCCTTGATGTTAGGCAGCTCCCGCACGCGCTTGTGGAAAGCCTGCAAATTAGCGTACATTTCCAGGCAGTCCGGCGCCAGCGCCAGGATGCGTTCCAGGAGCTCAAACAACTCAAAGTCCACCCATGTTATCTGCAAATTAATAATGATTTAAGTTTACAATTTTTTATCAATTGCTTGTCTATTTTCAAGTATTCGTTTACTTTTATGGCACATCCCACAAACTCCACTCAAAGCCCACCCATGTTATCTGCAAATTAATAATATTCAAGTAACCAATTTTTTATGTATTGGTTGTTCATTTTTAATTAGTCGTTTAATCATATTACTTATCCCACAACCTACCCTCCTACGCACCCCACCTTGCAAACGTGACATTGCACTTAATATTGTGATATATAAGATTCCTGAATTTTTCTCAATAAATTTCTTCTTATTTCAAATCTTATATAAAAATTTAATTTCACATTGAATTGCTCCAAATTTCCCCGTTAATCCTGGTGATACGAAAAAAAGCGTTATGGTTTAGAAAATGACCGATATTTTTAAAAACCAAGCCTTTGTAAGAATATGGTAGACATTTGAACATTAAAAAGTTTTCATATTCGCCTTTGGTGTATATGAAACATTATACTTTAGGTAAATTGTAATCTTGATTTCGATAAACTTTATTTTTACCTTCTCGTCGACAATGTAGCTGCTGCTTCCAACGAGCTTAGACAACTTCGTCAGTGGAATGTCAATCTCATCGATATAAGCAACTTTCTTTCTTTCCTGAAAAAAAAGGTATCGGTTATATCAGTTTCACATGTATTTATTTTAATTTATTCTGATACTATTATTTTATTAATTATTTCGAAATAACAATGGGCATAAAAAATATAATCAAGGTAAGGAATATGGTAAAGTTGACACAATAACATCCAAGTGATATGATATAAGCTACTTTTTTTCTTTCCTGAAAAAACGGATCAATTATATCAGTTAGATATATATTTATTTTTATTCAATCCGATATTATTAATTCATTATTGGTTTCAAAATAATAATGAGTATAAAAAATATAATTAAGGTAAGAGTGTGGTAAAATTGGCTCCAAATACATCCAAGTGATATATATATTGAGAGTTCATTGTGCTTTACAATTGTGTCTCAATATAGATTCACTACACTATTCACTATTAACTCTTTGTTACATTATAATAGTATTTTAAATTTAATGTATTTTAAAGAATGACGTATTGTATTTGCTGGCCATATACTGAACTATATTTTGAACTGTAGGTGTATTTAAATATAACTAAACTAAACATATAATATGTATTTTAAATTCTTTATCCTTTGGTCTTTATTCACACAGGAGCACACAAATATATTTATTCACACAAATATAATCATTGACCCATATTTGCATATAAAATTTGTAAGTTTAAAAAATACACCGGATAGGACATAGCTACAGCTCTATAATCTTGTTTCTACAGCTCTATAATCTTGTTTCTACAGCTCTATAATCTTGTTTCTACAGCTCTATAATCTTGTTTCTACAGCTCTATAATCTTGTTTCTACAGCTCTATAATCTTGTTTCTACAGCTCTATAATCTTGTTTATAAAGCTCTATAATTTTTCTTAAAAAAAAGAATCATTGATGCTAGCTGATGTTCATTTCATTCAGTTACTTGATTAATTATGTATTGGTCTACTATGATTTCAAAAAACGATTATTTTGCGGCATTTATCAAATCGGTAAAATACCTTTCGATGCCTGGATGATTTATTAGGGATGATTTAGGGATGATTTATTTTTTAGTAAAATACCTTTCTATTATGAAGAATAGATTACAGTCAGATTTTGGTTAACATTCCGTACAAATTATATTTAGGAAGAATTTTCAACTTTAAAACAATTTTAGAAGATTACTTGAACTGGAAATAGTTAATTCACGTAAACAGGGTTATTTTTTAGGATAACCATTCAGATGAAAATTATGAAGATGTTCAAAATTCAAATTCAGAATTCATGGCATGGAGGCGGATAATTTTTATAGCCCGTAAAGATTAATCCTATGGCCGCCGTATATTACTTTTCGGAGAACTTTCATCATAGAAAGAAATGAACAAAAATGAACATTATACAAAAAATGAACGTGTCCGAGCCACGAGAAATTTATCTCACACAATATAAATAGGAGCCAAAGTAAATTTTATTGATGAATATGTCAATTTGAGATAATTCAAAACAGGGCTATATGAACAGTAGAAATGAACAAAAATGAACATTATACAAAAAATGAACGTGTCCGAGCCACGAGAAATTTATCTCGCACAATATAAACACGCGTGAAAGTAAATTTTGTTGATGAATATGTCAATTTAAGATAATTCTAAAGAGGGCTATATGAACAGGGCTATATGAAAGTGGTTCTTATATATACAAAAATTTTCTCATTGAAAATTAAATTTTATATATTATTAAAATATTAAATATTTAAATTAAATTATTAAAGTTAAATATTTTTCGCATGATATTAAACATGAAAATTTGATATTAAATTAAAAAATTTTAAAATATATTAAATATTATTCGGATGATAACTTACATGACATGTTTGTAAATAATTTTCAAATATGCTCTTTCTTCAAGTATATGACCAAATGCGGAGTTCTGGTCTACGCAGCTGATTTGTGCGAATGTTTTTGAGCGTAAAATGAAATGACTATGAGTAACTTCTACAACAGGTCGGCCAAACAATGGAGAAAAAAGTATCGTTCAAGAAATCCGCTTGCCTATCTGCCTCATTCGTTTCTCTTCTATGCTTAACAGTTGATACAGAAATTTTTTTTCCGAAAGTAATGTTAATATTTTAGATCCACCTCCAGTGATTCAAATCAGATGATTTTTAATTCCTAGAATATTTTTAGCTGAATATCCCTTATCTAAGCATATAACTAAAACGTATATCTAAGAGACCTTCAAACTAAAGAAAATGTTTGATTTTATTCATTTACGCTTATTTTTTTTACTTGCATTAAATAAATAAACCAATCTATAAATATTTTATCTGCAATAAACTTCAGCAAACAATTGTGAGAGTTGGTTAATGTTAAAATAATTAGATGAAAGTAATTTAAAGTCGTTCACATGATGATGGAATTACTTACGAAATCGGAGTCGAAACAAAGTTGTTTGAAGGCGCGCGAAATATCGGACAAGATTCCTTCTGCCATGTCGACTATGATGTTCTCCTCCTCTGTCGTCCCAACCAGACCGAACTTGCGGGCGAGGTGCTTCGTTATGGCTGAACTTTCCGTGATTTTAATGTCGCCGTCGATGTAGTACGGCAACTTTTAGAGCAAAAATGAGTAACTTTTGTGTTTTTAAACATAAAGTTAATTTTTATGTAAGTGATTAAGGTTTGAAAAAAAAATTAATTTGATTATGTTGTTGGAAATAAAAGTATCTAGGTGCTTCGTTATGGCTGAACTTTCCGTGATCTTTATGTCGCCATCGATGTAGTACGGCAACTTTAGGAGTAAAAATGTGTAAATTTTTGATTTTTAAATATAAAATTAATTTTTCTGTACGTGATTATGATATGAAAACATTTACAATGTCTATATTGTTAGAAAATAATGTCGATATGCTTCGTAATGGCTGAATTTTCCGTGATTTTAATGTCGCCGTCGATGTAGTACGGCAACTTTTAGAGTAAAAATGTGTAAATTATAGGTTTTTAAATGTAAAATTAATTTTTATGTAAGTGATTGAGATATGAAAACATTCACCATGTTTATATTGTTAGAAAATAGTCTCTAGGTGCTTCGTGACGGCAGAACTTTCCGTGATGGTAATGTCACCATCGATGTAGTACGGCAACTTTTAGAGTAAAAAGTGAGTAATTTTTAGGTTTTAAAAAATATAAATTTAATTTTTATATAAGTGATTAGGGTTTGAAAAAAAAATTATTATGATTATGTTGTTGGAAATAAAAGTCTAGAGAAGCATGGTGAAGGCGGAACTTTCCGTGATTTTAATGTCGCCATCGATGTAGTACGGCAACTTTAGGAGTAAAAGTGTGTAATTTTTAGGTTTTCAAATGTAAAATTAGTTACGCATCCTCCTCATTCAGCCGTACGTATTCATGCCGAGCAGTGCAACGTCCCGGTGTCCAATAATGATTTTAGAGTTTTAGCGGTGTTTCTGACCTACGAATTTTAGAATCTTTATATATTTTCAAACAGAAACCCAGCTTAAATGCTGCATTCAGTTCCTATCCTCTACAAATTGTAAATAGATAGTACCCTCTCTACATGTTATCTCATTTTTATTTCTGTTATCTTCGATTTTAGTTCTAATGTCCTCAAGTTTAGGTGAATTGTTTGAATATGAATTTTAGGCTACTAATTGTTTGTACCTGTGTTCTAGGTTTTGAACTGACGATGGAGCTGGACTCCGAAACGTTTTCGCTTATAAGAAATGGTGAACTTTTTGGCTATTTTCTTTACTTTTAAATTCCTGGTGAATTTGCGACTTAAGCAGCCAAGTGATTTTAATACCTACGTAAAATTAGTTTTTATGCGGGTAAGTAAAAGTATGTAATTGTTGTGTTTTCAAACATAAAATTAATTTATATGCAAGTGAGTAAAAGTATGTAATTTTTAGGTTTTCAAATGTAAAATTAATTTTTATTTAAGTGATTAAGGTATGAAAATATTAACTATGTCTATATTGTTAGAAAATAGTGTCGAGATGCATGGTGAAGGCAGAACTTTCCGTGATGATAATGTCGCTGTCGATGTAGTACGGCAACTTTAGGAGTGAAAGTATGTAATTTTTAGGTTTTCAAATGTAAAATTAATATTTATGTAAGTGATTAAGGTATGAAAATATTTACTATTTCTATATTGTTGGAAATAAAATGTCTCAAGACGCAAGGTGATGGTAGAAATTTCCGTGATGATAATGTCGCAGTCAATGTAATACGGCAATTTTCGCCGATAATTTTTAATTATTGTTAGATTCTAACACATGAATTCAATTTTTTCGTCAATGATCAAGTAATGAGAACATATAACATGAATATGACTGCTGAAAACAATTTGTATGGAAAAATTCATCGCAGAGACAAAAAAAAAAAACAGAAATGAGGCCACCGGCCGAAGCAATTTCCATGAAACATGATAATCCGGTATATGATAATCATATACCGGATATAAGTATCAGTATAACATGATAATCCGGAAATGATAATCCGGTATAAGCCTCACACTTGGAGCATTTGAATCCCGTAGGTTTTGTTATAAAATTACCCTGTCAATATGCCAGATATTTTTTTCTGTTTCTTATTAAAATTAGCCTTTCAAAATGGCAGATATTATAATTTTCCTCGCTTTCTTATAAAATTAGCCTCTCAGTATTGCAAATGATTCCTGGAAGTGATTTCTGAAAATGATTCCTCACATTCGGGAACTCGAGACCCGAGTCTTGCTTGACGTCCCACCACTCGCTCTTGGAGTAGCCGGGCGCTGGCCCGATGTGGTAGAGCTTCTCCGTGTACTCGGCCCCAGCGTGGGCCAGAAGGTAGCGAGGGACCTGGCCCAACTGTGTGAACATGCAAAAAAAAAAAAAATGTATTGGTTATATTGTCCAAATAGTGACACACTTGATGCAGTGATACGTCTATTTTTCCTGGCCCAACTGTGTGAACATGCAAAAAAATATAACTCAGTACTCACTGCAGTGAGTGACAGAGAGCGCATTATCTCGTCGAAGAAAACTTGAGGTCACGGACGGACGGACAGACGGACGGAAAGACGGACATGGCGAGCACAATAGTGCATTTTTTCCATAAATGAGAAAATGCGCTAAAAATGGATTGGTTATAGTGTCCAAATTGTGATACTCTTCTTGCAGTAATATTACGTTTTTTTCCGTGCCAAACTGGGTTAAGGTGATATAAATAAGGGCAAACGTGCAAAGACAAAAAGACAAAGACAAAGATATTTACAGAGATAAATGCAAAGACATTTAGACAAAGTATAATGAATTTGTCGGAGTGCAGACATCAAACGGAGGTCAAGGAATATAAGGATTTTTACACATTATTAAGGTGGTCGGCAAACAAAAAGAAGTATCTAGACATAAGACGTTGAAATAACGTTGATTGAATGTAGCGGCCTAAGTACACGTAGCGGCCTAAGTACACGTAGCGGCCTGGGTACACGTGGTGGCCTTGGTACACGTAGCGGCCTAAGTACACGTAGCGGCCTAAGTACACGTGGCGGGCTAGGTAAACGATGCGGCCTGAGTAAACGTAACGGCCTAAGTACGCGTAGCGGCCTATATACACGTAGCGATCTATTTCTCGTCTGTGATTAGTGGGTTTCGCTTGAAAAGCAGTCAGTGGTTGCTTACAGAGTTACGAACTCTTAACTATTTTCGATAGTGAACAATGTTTAAAGTTTGCTATTGGAACAAGTGAAAAATTATATAATTTTTATTATTATTATATTATTACTACTATTATTTTATAATACAGTGAATATAATACGAACAAGTGAGCATTTTTATTACTTTTTTAAATGTTATTTTATTATTACTATTATTTTATACTACAGACAGCGAATATAATAAAAAATTTAGTTAAGCATAAGACGTGGATGTTATCAATCACTAATGGAAACTTCTCGATTCTATACCTGCTACAGAAGTGGCGTAGTAATATAATCTATAAATCAAGGTGCGCTGTGTTGGCGCACAGTAACACTTCGTGACTTAAAAATGTTTCAATATGCTTAATATCACTCATAGAGCAAGCCGTTCTCTGGACCAAGAATCCACACTTGAGCCCAAACGATAGCAAAGACTTTAAAACAGCGACATTTAAAACTACCGTCAATAATACATGAGTTGTCACTTAAAAGATACTGCATTAAATTCGCAGCTCTTCTATAACAAAAGTATAAAACTGGTCATAAGTGAAATTTTTTGCCTTTAATCAACAGATGATGATATATATCTGTTTCGATCACGCTAGAATGTTGGGGTTTAGTTTTGTTTGTAAAATATATCGTTTCTATTGAAGGCCGGCGACATGAGTGCTGTGGCGACTTGAATGGCGTTTACATTACGTAGCCTAGTGACATTTAAATTAAATTAATTTAACTGGCATTTAAATTACGTATCGAACTCACCCCTCGAACGGACCAATATCCAAAAACAGGCACCATTCTTCAGAATTTACCGCCGTGTGTCACTTCAATGCCGCGAAAATAATGTACGTTGCTGTCTTGACCCTGTCAATATCAGGATAACACTGACGATCACGGTGTAAGTGCAGCAGGTACAGAGTTTAACCCTGACAATATCAGTATAAAACTGAAAAACACAGTGTAAGTGTAGCTGGTATACAGCTAGAGATTGACCCTGACAATATCAGTATGACACTGAAGAACACAGTGTAAGTGTAGCTGGTACAGAGCTTGACCCTGACAATATCAGTATGACACTGAAGAACACAGTGTAAGTGTAGCTGGTACAGAGTTTGACCCTGTCAATATCAGTATCACACTGAATAACACAATTTAAGTGTAGCTGGTACAGAGATTGACACTGTCAATATCAGTATAACACTGAAGAACACAGAGTAAGTGTAGCTGGTACAGTGTTTATCAGGGTACTGAGGAAACGTAGCAGGTCGAGTATGTTTGTTTGATTAACCGACATTTAATATAAGTCATTTTACATGGGTAACTGAAATATTTGTACATTTCCTGCATTTAGGATGTTGTATGTTTCATTTTTGTACACGTGGGAATGATATTCAAAATTGTATATTCTGTGAACATTGATAATGTTCGAATTAATTGAAAATTAAGATGATACGTGGCATGACTTTCAAGGTCATTCCTATATATATAGACGAGCTACAGCATCACAATCATTCACAATTCTAGGTCGGCTGGCCTCCCAACACACAGAAGAATGAGTGAGATTTTGTCCGAATATCGAATACATTTTACGGTAGTGTAGGTAATTTTGACCTAATATCAGTTCGCTCTATGCTCGTACTACCGATGAGAAAGTGTGTCACAAAGTGGACATAATATCCAAAAAATTTTCTTAGTGAACATTTGCTTTTGACCATAAATGGGGCTAATTTATGGTGGCCGATATTGCGATCGTGAACAGCGCGAGTTAAAATTCAGGGACGTTTTATAGTGAATGTGAAGTCAAATAAATGATATGTATGCACATTTTTTTATATAAATGAAAATTAATAATATTTCACTCAGACCGTCAATAGAAATTGTGTTGCAATACAAGCTAGAAAAAGAACGATAAATTCATTATTCCCGTCGTTCTGAAGTACTATCGATTGATAACGCATTAATTTACAGTTACTTTTGTTTTATCTTATCAGCCTCCCTTGGAGCGGTTAGCCCATAATATAAATCATTTATGATGAAAATTTCAAAATTACTCGAGCAGAACTGAGTATACACTAGGCAGAAATATCCACTTTGCACTGGTAAAAACCTATTATGATAAGTTCTGTACCTCTTTGTGCAATTGAAGTGCAGTGACTCGCGGACTCGGGATATCACGATATCAGGAACGCGATAAGACGCCCATTGGAATACCGACAAACGCATAAGTGGTAAGCTGCCAGCAATCTACGTTATGCAATTATCTAATGTCATTTAATGAAGACTCAAAAATGAAAATGTCGTGTAACCGCCTAAGTGGCAAGCGACCAGCAATCTACGTTATGCAATTCTCTTAATAAATAGGCTCCATAATACAAATGCCGTGCAAGAATTAGTTTCATTCAAGAGATAAGGTTTCTCTTTTGAATACATTCGGTATTCTAGTAAAAACTTTCCCCGAGGGCCCGGTATCTTTAGTCTAAGCGATAACTGAAGTGTTATCGCTCGAACCAACCAACTATTCCTCCGTATTTGCATTGGCTCATGTGATATTCGACACGCATGCCTCGATTCTGTACGCTGAATTCATCAACGTATGAAACTCGAACTGTTACTCGATACTATTTCGAGTAACCGTGCATTCGATGCAGGAGGCATTTTATGCCTAAGCGCGAAAGCGTCAGAACTAAATCGTGTTCAAAGTCATACTCCTCAAAGTATAGTTCAAAAATTTCCCCCGTTACAGCCAATAAATTAGCATCTAGTCAGTCGGTCTATGTAATTAGTACAATAACTCCGATCTCTTGTCAAATGGGAAAAGAAAATTTTTTTCATCTGCTACAAGATAACTTTTATTCCAATTTATTGTTATTCCAGCAACAAAAAATGTTGGTTGAGTGGGTGCTTGAATGGTTGAAGTTGTTGGTCGAGTGTGTGGGTGGTTGAAGTTAGTTGGAATTAGACTCCACTGCCGAACTTTGCCATGGGTCCATTGAATTTATCTTTAATTTTAGTGAATTCAGGAGAGCTTCGGTATTTCTTGATGCTGGGAATGTCCTCGATGCGCTTGTGGAAAGCCTGGAGGTTGGCGTAGCTATCGAGACAAGTGGGCACCAGAGCGACGTAGCGCTCCAACGTCTCGAAAAGCACGAAGTCGACGATCATAACCTGACAGTCAATATATATTGGGATCAGCAAGGTGTTATTTGCCTCTGAAATTAGGTATTAGAAAATAAGACTATCAGGGTACGCACACAGTGAAAGCAGATTTGCCCGCGCGGGCAACCTGCTCCAACCTGCCACAAGAATGAGCAAAGGATAATAATGTAAGTGTTCACAGTGAAAACCTGTACGAATAGGCTTCTGTATTCTATGGTTCCAGGTGCCAGCCTGAGCAGGTAACCAGCACGCTGGCAACCTGCTTTCACTGTGTGCGTACCCTGGCTGCCCTAATGAATAATTCAACAGCTCTGTTAGTCGCGGTTGGTGAACTAATGCTCCTGAGCAGTTAGGTCGGGAGATCTGAACTACACGTTTTATTTCTGACCTAATGACTGAACTTCATTAAATTAATGCAATACTCATATTGAGAATATTTTGAATTGCTACAGATATTTCAATATTCATCATTATCCGTAATAAATATTATAACCATCGCACAAGATACAGATCATCATTATATAGAATTTCTAAGTATATTACCTTTATTCATTCAACTGAATTCAATTGAAGAAATCCAAAATATGAGCAAAATGAATGGTTCAATCGCGGACGTTACTTCTACAAATATCCTCCCATTACTTAGGACCGAGTTGAAAATATTGTGATCTGGAATTTATAAGTTCAAGCTTCTTAGAAAAATTTAAGAACTAACCTTATCGCCAAGAATGTAGTTGTTGCTGCCCACAAGCTTTGAAAGTTTCTTCAGAGTGTTGTCGATGTTGGCAATGAAATCGCCCTTCTTGGTCTCCTGTAATCGCAAACGAGGAAGTTTGTAAAACCGGCGTGAAATTCACTCACGCTCTCGGGTAGAAGTATTAGTAAAATTCTCCTTTTCGGCACAAAAATTCAAAAAGGGGCAAAAATATTCTTCCGAACCCTAATGCAAACATTCTCGGTTTTCAAGACAATATAATATCATGAGATGTTCAATTTGCGTGATTAAATATTTGGAATAGCTAACATTTAAAATTGTAAAACCTCTGAAGAACCCAAGGTATCAACAGCGGTCGCATCAAGCCCCAACATGCTACGCAAAGATCATGCTTTACGAAAGCATCGATCACGTCGAAAGTTCAGTCCAGTCGCATTTCGCTTGACTGACTTGCCGGCATGCATAGACGATGGCAACGGAATTAATATCAAGTTCAAGTCGTCAGCACATCCATTACAAAAACCCCATTAGAGTCAAGAAAGAGGGTTTGCAAAAATAACTTACAAAATCTGAGTTGTAGCATAGCACAACAATGCTTCGCATGGCATCACCAATGATTCCTTCAGCCATGTCTAACTGAGACTTCGGGGCTCAACGATCATTAGGGTTTTGAAATCTTCCCATTACATGCATTACGAGAACTAGATTACAAAAATGAACCTAGGCGAATGCGTCATTCTCGTATTGCCTGTTTTATAACTCCTAACCTACAATATATTGTAGTAGGCTAGTAGCAATGGAAGCTTAGTGAATTTATTGAAAATAACAAAGGACCTATAAAAAAATGCGGCTGCCAAGAAATTGATCACGACAGTCCCGAAAAATTACGTCCGGAAGTAAGGAGAGTAGGAAAGTAGTCATTGAACAAGCTCCAAACGATAGGCCTCAACATAAGCAAGGAGTTCGCATATAGGCTATCATAACTTTCATAGACAGGACAAGCAGAGGCTTCTTGTATAAGTATACCTTATACAAGACTTTATCAACCCCTCGCGTTATCTATTATATCTACAGAGCATCACGCGCACCGAGGTCGTTGTAGCTAGAGACTTTAATTAAATCATTGTCTTCAAAGTCAATGCAAATTATTTATACTAAGAAAGTCAAAGTACTTGATATAAATCAAGTATCGTCAGAGACAGTATATTTTATGATCAAACACTACTAACTTCCACCGAAATCTAAACAGCATCTAAATCATCAAGTGGTTATAGAGCATTCGAATAGTACAATTCGATTTTTATGGAGGAAGGTGCGGATGTGTGGCATCTACCAAGTTGAGACTTGGACTTGTGCATTGCGAACTTTATATAATCCTAACGTTTCTAAAGTCAAGACGCAATGCATGTGGGAGAACTACTGCACAATTCAAGGCTTACTAATTATCGATAACAGTCGCGATATCCGATACAATTCCACGAGATGGAAGAAAAATGTGTATACTCGTGAACCAACGTGGGCCATTGTACAAGAATGCATATGATTACAATTTGCGTTTTGCACAAGAAGAATTATCGGAACATCTGCCATCGCAGGACTGCCTATGTTCACAGGCGGCACTTCTGTTCAAGGTTCATTAGGTCTGCAGCTGAAGCGACTCACGCCACGGCATCAATAGTCTAGTTTCACAATCTCTATTAGCAAGCGAAATTTCCTTACTAAAAATCCCAACTTCATTCATATATCAGCTATGAGCTCGATATTAATACTCACGCCTCTAATACCCCAATATCCAAGAATGGGCGCCATAATCGATAGTAAAGTAGATTGGAGATCGAACAGGAGATTTGCAGAGCTAACGAACCAACCGACTTCACACTGCACACTAGATGCCGCTGCGTCACGTCGCCTTATATAGTCGCCGGTTGGCGTCCGTTGGATCGCTCGTTTGAAGGTCGCAAACTATGACTGGGTTTGCTTTTCACATTGCAACTCGTGGACGATTTAATCAATATTTTGATTTATGACGAATATCGTTGTTCAGCAAAGGTAAAACAGTATATAAGACGAGAAGAAGGGAGGCAGCGTTCAAGGCCACGTTCTCCGTACCATATAATTTGGTCGCTTCTATGACGGCATTCAAGCGTTCACTGCCGGCATTCTAGACTTGAATGAAAAAAGAATTTTGTAAATTCACTCTTTTTTCCCTGCTAAATAATCCCGAAATAACTAATCGATGCTGAAGTATTCATAAGTTACTAAACGGTTACAATTTATGAACGTCACTTTCCCACTTTGAATTGAACATGAGCTGTGAAAAAACTAAACAATGTGACTTGCACAAACGTTTCACTTTCACATATTTTTCGGTGGTTCATTGTTATTGTAAACATTTTCGTTGTTATGTCACAACCTGTTATTAAGTTACATCATGTCGCAAGCTATAATTTCATTTTATTCCGGCATTAGTTGACATTTTCATGGCCCACACGCGTCACCGTCGATTATTTGGATTAGTAAATGTTAGAATGAAATAAAGAAAATGTAGTTCTACTACATTCAGACGTTGCAATAATATACAAGTATTTATATAGATTACTGTTTCTGTTGCTGAGTTTGTTAGTTCTGTTTACTGGTATGGATCGTTATCAGAAGATCTCGTCGCTTCCCCCGCAGCTCGCCAGCAGATAACACTTGCAGGGCAGCAAGGCTTGCGACACTTGCATACTTTCATGTTGCACGTAATTAGACTTAACAATGTTTGGACTTCACTGCCGTTAGTTCAGCATACAATAAAACTGAGTGACGCTGAAAGTTTTTATATTTTTATTCGTATTTTTTGGCCGAAGAGTATTAGGTTACTTAACAGACTTGACGATTCTTCTACATTTCGTACAAAACATCTGGGTTTTATTCAATAATATGTGTTTTTCACGTCATTTCTTAGTTTGCGCACAATTAAACTTAAGAATGTTTGGACTTCACTGCCGTTAGTTCAGCATACAATAAAACTGTGTGGCGCTGATACTTTTTATATTATTATTATTTTTTTGGCCGAAGAGTATTAGGTTACTTAACAGACTTGACGATTCTTCTACACTTTGTAAAAAACATTTGGGTTTTGTTCAATAATATATGTTTTTCAGGCCATTTCTTAGTTTGCGCACAATTAAACTTAAGAATGTTCGGACTTCACTGCCGTTAGTTCAGCATACAATAAAAATGCGTGACGCTGATAGTTTTTGTATTTTTATTAATATTTTCTTTGCCGAAGAGTATAAGGCTATTTAACAAATTTGACGATTCTTCTACAGTTCGTACAAAACATCTGGGTTTTATTCAATAATATGTGTTTTTCAGGTCATTTCTTAGTTTGCGCACAAATTAAACTTAAGAATGTTCGGACTTCACTGCCGTTGCTTCAGCATAAAATAAAACTGAGTGGCGCTGATAGTTTTTGTGTTTTTATTAGGATTTTCTAGCCGAAGAGTATTAGACTATATAACAAACTTGAATGATTCTTCTACACATCGTAAAAAACATCAGGATTTTATTCAATAATATGAGTTTTTCATTACATTTCCATTATTATTTTTTTTTTGCCGAGAAGCATTAGGCTATTTAACAAACTTGAATGATTCTTCTACACATCGTAAAAAACATCAGGATTTTATTCAATAATATGAGTTTTTCAGTTTATTTCTGAGTTTTGTCTGGCTACTTAAACGATTATGATTAACGTCAAACTTCATTCGACGGCTTTTTAATAAAAATTTCAATATTGAGCTGAATTAACTGTCCCATCAAATGCATATCCTTCTGTTGACTTTGCAAACTAATTTAAAGCGACCAAATTCCTTCCCTATGACTCAATTGAGGCATCAAACATGAACAAAAAAGTGATAAAAGGCCTGAAGTGAAAGTAATTACATCATTTGTGAACTGATTGGTTATAAGGTATGTTTGATCTATGGTAATAACACAAATTTGAGAAGCGAACCATGCAAGGAATTTATTTGTCTGAAGGAAGTAATTACACTGAACAAATTTACGTTGGTCTTCATTTGCGTGAGGTTTGGCATCCGTGCGTGACTTAATCACCCTCGCAGTAGGTGATTGCGTTTAGGTGATTTGCTGGTGACGTAGTTATTTATGTGTTAGGGGTTATTAGATTCATAGAAGAGGTTGAGGTGACATTAAGTTCCCGTGCTGGGAAACATATCGTCCCAAGATAGACATAAGATGTATAAATTAAAATTTTGAACTGAAATTAATGTCAATAGTATAAATTAAAATTATGAACTGCAACTAACATCAATTTATAATAAGAGCAAGAATGATAATGGATCAATGTCAGCAAATGAATTATTTTTAAGCATAGGAAAACAATTAACAGGGAAGGTTGCAAGTAAAGTAATGATTTGTATGGATGCCTTAACAATCTGCGATCCTAGTTCAAACATAATGACAGTAATCTCTTCATATAAAAATATATAATAAATTTCATTGTTTTAAATCAATAGTGTTTGTTCAGAAAATTTTTCAGTCTTTCGTTGAAATTTTGTCGGTTATGCGACGCATGCAATCTTCTGACTCGGGCGCCGTGGGGAAAATATTATTTACTGATGAATTGTTCAAGGTTCGCAAGACTGTTAACGGTTAATAATATGCCAATATTATTATTATTATATATTAATGACAATTAATAAAGGTGCATAATTATAGTTTAGATAGTTCAATAATAAATATAATAATAATAAATATCGAAAATATTTGTTAAAGGTGGTGCTGAACAAGTAATAAAGTTAATATATAAATATCTTTCATTTTTTTAAATATATTTATCAACACAATACATTAAATTTGGTTGATTAGATTCCTGTCCCATAGCTATGTTATATTTCTCTTTATATTTAATGGGATTAAATCTAAATTTAATGGAGCTATTATAATTAGGACAAATCCTTCACAAATATTTTTAAAGTAGCTCAAATTTGACTTATTGAAAGGTATAAATATTTCAATTTTGTTGTTCTTGTCATTGCTCAGCGCTTACTGGCATGGCAATACGTGCTCAGCATGTAACAATTTTTCCAGACTAGTGATTAATTGAATTTAATGTATTATTCCGATTTTTTTAACTATAAAAATAGTTATCACGTATGGAACTCAAGATGCTGAGTTCATTTGAATGAATGTCTTTCTACAAGAATTACAGCAGACATTTTTTTTGAAGAGTCTTGTTTTGTAGTTGCACCACGCGTGAATTTCGAGAAAATGTGTATGGGTAAAATTTGCTTCGGTGTTGCACCATCAAAAAAATATTTCACTGATGATGGCTTCTAGGAATTCAATAAAAAATTTTGTTCGGTATTTTTCTGATGGTTAATATTCACATTCACGTTTGAAATAAACAAATGCAAACCCAGACTTGACAAATTGAATTCGATTTTTCTACAGCTTCGATGATGTACTGATATGGTACAGGATTATATTCATTATAATGTTTTTCATGATATTTATCGATTCCACAGTTGTTGTACGATACCAACGATCAAAATTACTTTGCAGTTAGCTATTTATCAGGCAGCATTCCCTATCTTGTGCCTTGTTGAGAGAGCAACTGAGAGATACGAAGCTCCAATATTCAGTGATGGCAGGAATCGGTTATCGCCTCTTGATGTTCATTGGCTGCTATGCTAATTCATTGTTTTTCGTTTGGCGATCAAAATCAATGCAAATTCAGGTTATTTTTAAATTGAGTAATAATACAAACTCGAGTCTATAAAAATCATCATGTAATCTTTCGGTGGATTCATGAATTTATTTCCGACAGATGTTGTACAGAGAACAGGCTTGGAGGTGCTTCTGGCGCCACAAGTCTTTAACCCACTAAAAAAAATTATTTCATAGAAGTAGATGTGTTGAATGATAATAGGAAGATATTCTGATGACATAACCCATGATGACAAGGCTTTTCAGTTGTTGATTGCATCATGGATGATCATGACTCATCACGGATCACCATGACTCAGCACTAAATGACGACATCCTCCACATCTTGACCCCCATGTCTTTATAAGAGACGTTGCAATTAAAAATAATATTAGTCTTATCGGTGGCATATGAAATTTAATGTTAGATGCTGTTTTTTTTAAGAAAATTTTTTAATCTTTACTCTCTGAAAGCAGCAGTGAATTTTCGACGATCATGTGCTTGATTATACACTCTGTAGAATTCATGAGTCTTTCTCTGAAAAGCAATGCACTTTTGCCCTTATGTGGGTCACCAGGACCTAATTTGGCACGAAAAAAAAAACGTATCAGTGCTACACACAGCAAGGATGTCAGTATTTGGACAAAATGGCTCAACAATTTTTCTGACTGTAAGCGGCCGTCTACAGTCAGGCCCTAAGCGCTTAAAATGGAAGAGGAAGTTGTGATGCCGAGGACACCTTGAAGCTCCAGCGGTTTTTTGGTTCGTTGGTTCACTGGTTCGCAGATTTACTGGTTCTTTGGATCGTTGTTTCACTGGTTCTCTGGTTCTTTGGATCGTTGCTTCACTGGTTCTCTGGTTCTTTGGATAGTTGGTTCACTGGTTCGCTGGTTCTTTGGGTCGTTGCTTCACTGGTTCGCCCACTGTACTGGCCCCTACAAGTGATTGGCTCCCACTGTACTGGCCCCTACAAGTGATTGGCGCCCACTGTACTGGCCACCACAAGTGATTGGCACCCACTGTACTGGCCCCTAGAAGTGATTGGCTCCCACTGTACTGGCCACCACAAGTGATTGGCGCCCACTGTACTGGCCACCACAAGTGATTGGCGCCCATTATACTGGCCACCACAAGTGATTGGCGACCACTGTACTGGCCACTACAAGTGATTGGCTCAAAACCAATCACTTGTAATGTGGCTTCTAAGCAACAACTACTGTAATCAACATGCTTAATTGGATGCAATGCTATGATTGGATGCGTTGTTCGAACGATGTTGGCTATAATACATTTTGTTCGTGTATTTGGTTCATATATATAGTCTCATTCATATAGTCTGGTTTATATAGTTATATATGAAATTATTGTTATATTGCTGAGCACGCATTGCATTTGTCATGCCGGTAAATACTATAAGCCGTAACAAGAACTACAAAATATAAATATTTATACGTTTCAATGAATTAAATCTGCGTAATTTTCAAAAATATTCATGAAGGCTTTGTGTGGGGTTGTGCATTTTTTCTTAATTAGAATGGCTCCATCAAGTTAAAATTTAATCCCATTAAATATAAAGTGAGGTATTGAATAACTATATGACTGTAAATCTAATTAACAAAATTAATGCACTGTTTTGATAAATCTTTCGAAAGAAATATTCCTATTTAACGTTATTGCTTGTTCAGCACTTACTTTAACACATATTTTTCGATATTCAATATTAATATATTTAATATTAATATATTAATTATTGGACTATCTTAAAATAATTATATGTATCGTAATTGCAATAATAATATTGTCATATTATTATTGCGTCGGTCTTGCGGACGTTGAACAATTCTTCAGTAAATAAATAATATTTCCCGGAGGCGTCTTTGTCAGAAGATTTCATGCGCCGTCAACCGATGAAACTTCTACGAAAAACTGAAAAATTTGCTGAGCAAACACAATTGATTGAACACAATAATTTTATTATATATTTTAGATAAAGAGATTACTGTCGTTATGCTTGAACCAGGGTCAATGGTTGTTAAGGCATCTGTACAAATCATTACTTTACTTGCAATCATCCCAATTAATTCTTTTCCCATGTTTAGAAATGATTTCTTTCCCGCAATTGATCCAATATCATTCTTGCTCTAATTTTGAAATTTATATTAATTATAGCTCATAGTTTTAATTGGTACATATTATGTTTGCCTTGGGACGATACGTTTCCAAGCACGGGAACTTAAAATGTCACTTCAATCTCTTCCATATGAATCTAATAACCCCTAACACATCAATAACTACGTTACCCAGCAAATCACCTAAACGCAATCACCCACTGCGAGGGTGATTAAGTCACGCACGGATGCCAAACCTCACGCAAATGAAGACCAACGTAAATTTGTTCAGTGCCATTACATTCTTCAGACAAATAAATTTCTTGCATGGTTCGCTTCTCAAATTTGTGTTATTACCATAGATCATATATACGTTATAACCAATCATTTCACAAATGATGTAATTACTTTCACTTCAGGTTTTTATTACTTTTATGTTCATGTTCGCTGCTTCAATTGAGTCATAGGGCAGGAATTTGGTCGCTTTCAATTAGTTTGCTAAGTCAACAGATGCATTTGACTTCATTTGATGCAACAGTTTAATTCATCTCAGTAATAAAACTTTTTCTCGTGGCTTGAGACAGAATGTATATGTCAATGTTCATATCATGTACATATGTTCATAATTATCATATGTGTCATATATTCATAATTATTATGATCGTGGGTTTGCTGATTCAATGGTTCAAATTCTATTTATTTTCATGATTATTCAGCCATTTATACGCAACCTGTGCACAGTGACGGAAAACTATGTAAACTTTATGTCGTTATATTAGAAGAAAAAAAAAAACACTCGGTGATGAATTTTAGTGTAAAGCTCATTATGAGCTCCTACAATCTAGGGGAATGTTGTTGTTCTAGCATCTAGGGGAGTGTTATTGTCCTGGTATCTAGGGGAAGTTGTTGTCCTAGTATCTAGGGGAGTGTGGTTGACCTAGTATCTGGGGGAATGTTGTTGTCCTAGTATCTAGAGAATGTTGTTGTGCTAGTATCGAGGGAGTGTTGTATTCCTACTATCTAGGGAATGTTGTTGTCCTAGTATCTAGGGGAGTGTTGTCCTAGTATCTAGGGGAGTGTTGTTGTCCTAGTATCTAGGGGAGTGTTGTTGTCCTAGTATCTAGGGGAGTGTTGTTGTCCTAGTATCTAGGGGAGTGTTGTTGTCCTAGTATCTAGGGGAGTGTTGTTGTCCTAGTATCTAGGGGTATGTTGTTGTCCTAGTATCTACAGGAGTATTGTCCTAGTATCTAGGGGAGAGTTGTTGTCCTTGTATCTAGGGGAGTATTGTTGTCCTAGTATCTAGGGGAATGCTGTTACCCTAGTATCTAGGGGAGAGTTGTTGTCCTAGTATCTAGGGGAGTGTTGTTGTCCTAGTATCTAGGGGAATGTTGTTGTCCTAGTATCTAGGGGAGTGTTGTTGTCCTAGTATCTAGGGTAGTGTTGTTATCCTAGTATCTAGGGGAGTGTTGTTGTCCTAGTATCTAGGGGCTGTCTCTTATACACATCTAGATGTGTATAAGAGACAGGATAAGGGTAACATCGATGCTAATTTATGAAATTACTTATTGACGCGTTCAAAAGAATCTTTTAAAATTGAGAACGGTATCATAAGGAGAGCGCTATATTCTAGATCAATTTATTGATACAGATTTTTTTCGCATCATCCTACAATTATTATTATCAGTTTGAAATTTCAAGGCAGATGCAAACTTTTTGCAGCAATGTTTTTATTTTCAAACCAAAATTTCATGAATAAATAAATTTTTCAATCACTTCGTCAGAAAGTATCTTCGACTTTTAAAATTTTGCCGATATCCTGATGGCACATCTATGGTAGCGTAAGATACCCTCATCGTATTGAACGGCCGTCGAATGAAGTTTTACGTTAATAACGTAGCTGCATGTTCAAGTAGACAGACAAAGTCAGAAATGACCTGAAAAACACATATTATTGAATAAAACCCAGATGTTTTTTACGAAGTGTAGAAGAATCGTCAAATTTGCAAAGTAGCCTAATGCCGCTTGTCCAGCATAAAAATGTAAAAACTTTCATCGTCACTCAGTTTTATTGTATGCTGAACTAACGGCAGTGAAGTCCAAACATTCTTGTGCGCAACATGAAAGTATCCAAGTGTCGCAAGCCTTGCTGCCCTGCAAGTGTTATCTGCTGGCGAGCTGCAGGGGAAGCGACGAGCTCTTCTGATAACGATCCATGCCAGTAAACAGAACTAACAAACTCAGTTAGCAACAGAAACTGTAATGCATAAAAATACGTGCATGTTATTGTTACGTCTGAATGAAGTAGAATTAATTCATTTTAATTCACTCTAACATAATCTAATCCAAATAATCGACGATGACGCATGTGGGCAATGAAAATGCCAACAAATAACATAACATGACATAGTGATGTCGCTGAAGCGTAGGCCTGATGTGGCCTGTCGCCGAATAAATTTAAAAAACAGCTTGTAACATAAGAACGAAAATTTTGACAATGACGATGAACCACCCAAAAATTTAACAATACACTTGCCGCACTCTGATGACATGCTAGTGAAAGGTATTATTCATTTTTATCACATTTCGAGTTTCGTTCAAAGTGAGAAATGACGTTCATAAATTGTAAACGTGTTATCAGCGTATGAATAATTTAACATCGATTTGTTTTCTTTTGAGATAATTTAGCAGGAAAAAAGGGTGAATATACCAGAATTTAGTTTTTCTCATTCAAGTCTAGACCGCCTGCTGTGAACGCTCGAATCCCGTCAATGAAGAGGCCAAGTTATATGGTAAGGAGACCATGGCCTTGAACGCTGCCTTCCCGTCTTCTCTTGGTTGAAAATAGTCAATACGTTGAACTTCTGGTAGCCGAGCTAAAAATATATTAAAAATTTATGTACGGGTTTACTTGTGCTGAGCAATAATATTCGTCATAGATCAAAATATTGTTTATTAAACCGTCCATACTTTGCAATGTGAAAAGCAAACCCAGACATTGTTTATGACCTTCAAACGAGCGATCCAACGGACGCCAACCGGCGACCATAGTATATAAGGCGACGTGATGCACGCAGCGGGCCAGCGGCTTCTAGTGTGCCGTGTGCAGTCGGTTGGTTCGTTAGCTTTGTCAATCTCCGGGCTACGTTACTATCAATCATGGCGCCCATTCTAGGATATTGGGGTATTAGAGGCGTGAGTATTTTATATCGAGCTCATAGTTGATCTGTGGATGAAGTTTGGATTTTTAGTAAGAAACTTTCGCTCGATAATAGAGATTGTGGAACTCGACAAGATTATTGATGCCGTGGCGTGAGTCGTTGCATCTGCAAGCCTAGTCAACCTTGAACAGAAGTGCCGCATGTGAACGTTGGCTGTCCCTGCCCGTTGGCTTCCGATATTTATTCATGTGCAAATTGTAATCATATGCATTTCTGTACAATGCCACGTTGGTTGACGATTATTGAATATTCAGGTCTCTCGTACATCTTGTGGAAAGGTATCGGATATTGCGAGCACTATCAATACTTAGGAAGCCATGATGTGTGCACTGTGCAGTAGTTCTCCCACATGCATTGCGTCTAGACTCTAGACTATCAGAGCGTTACGTGCGTAGTAAGTTTATGATGCAATAGTCATCACTCGGCAGATGCCACCCACACTTTTGCCCTTACCAAATTAAAATTGAATCATATTAGATATAACTACAATTTGTATGGTTATATCACCACTTGATAACGTGCAAGCGGTTTAGATTTCGCTGGAAGTTTGTAGTGTCTTTTTCTTAAAATATACATTCTGTGCAAGGCCGGCTGAGGAAGATCAATGGGCATTGACTTCGAAGACAATGATTAATTTTGCTCTTGCTACAACGCGCGATAACGCTTTATGCATACAACGGTTACCGTGAGGTGTTGATAGGGTTGCCAAGTATACAGAAGCATCAGCTCGTCTTCCATATGAGAGTTATGATATATGCGAACTCTTGGTTATGCCAAGGTCTCTCGTTTGGTTCTTGTTACGTGACTTACTTCCCTTTTCTCCTTACTTCTGGACGTAATTTTTCGGGGCAGCCGTGAACAATTTCTTGGCAGGGGTAGATGACGTCTGTGATGTTTAAAAATTAAAAATTCGCGAGGTTTGTGTGACTACTACAATGTATTGTAGCTGAGGAGCTATTTGACATAAGCAATGCGATAATGACTCATTGGCCTAGGTTTATTTTCATAATCTACTTCTAATGATGCATAAATAAATGAGTGGGGAGTGTTGTTGTCCTAGTATCTAGGGGAGTGTTGTTGTCCTAGTATCTAGGGGAGTGCTGTGTCTTAGTATCTAGGGGAGTGTTGTTGTCCTAGTATCTAGGGGAGAGTTGTTGTCCTAGTATCTAGGGGAGCGTTGTTGTCCTAGTATCTAGGGGAGTGTTGTGTCTTAGTATCTCACAGCGCATCATAATGAAAAGAAATTTTGTAAGTGAACAGGCGTTTATATACCGAGTTTGGTGCCACTATACATAACACTGAAATAAATGTGTGAGAAACTAGCTGTGCACTCTTTGCTCATATATGACTCATCTTGACCCAGTTTCGCCCGACAAAAAGATGTGTAAATGCTACGTCCGTTTTTTCTCGTGACGGGAGTGAGAAACCGTGTCAAATATGGCACACTTATTTTTCTGAGTGAAACAATGGTACAAAACGGCGAAAAGGGTAAAAAGATTCAATTTCTAAAACGAGTTCTTGATTTGCTGTGATCTGGAACTAAAATCCTATGTTCTCATGTCCTAATGTTAATAATTCATTAACAGAAATTCCAAGAACTTTTCTATTATTTTTTTAGACGTTAAACATATTTTAGTGGTTACAAATAATGTATTGATGGAAAACTTGAAGCTAAAAACGCGACAATGTGAGCTGCAAAAACAGGTAAAAACCTTACCGTGCAACTTATCTCTGCTATCTCAATAATTGATGTTATTGGTACTAGCTTCACTCGAACGCCCTCTGTACTGGCCACTACAAGTGATTGGCGCCCGCTGTACTGGCCATTACAAGTGATTGGCGCCCGCTGTACTGGCCATTACAAGTGATTGGCGCCCGCTGTACTGGCCATTACAAGTGATTGGCGCCCGCTGTACTGCCACTATAAG
>NW_025936664.1:0-25096 GCF_000764305.2 Hyalella azteca | reverse complement strand
GACAGACGGACGGACAGACGGACACACGGACATGGCGAGCACAATAGTGCATTTTTTCCATACATGAGAAAATGCGCTAAAAATACGTGTATATTATTGCAATGTCTGACTGAAGTAGAATTTCATTTTCTTTAATGCACTCTAACATATATATTTATCCAAATAATCGACGACGGCGCGTGAAAATACCACCTAATGCAGGAATAAAATTAAATAACAGCTCGTGACATTAATAACGAAAATTTGTACACTGACGCTGAACCACTAGAAAATTTCACAATATACTTATCGCACTCTGATGACATACTAGTGAAAGATAAATTATCTATTTTTTCACATCTCGAGTTCCATTTAAAGTAAGAAAATGACTGTCATATATGGTAAACGTTCATTAGCGTATGAATAATTTAGCATCAATTTGTTTTTTCGAGATCATTTAGCAGGGAAAAAATTAGATCAGTACTCGCACTGCAGTGAGTGACAGAGAGCGCATTTTCTCGTCCGTCCGTGACGTGATGTCACGTACGGACGGACGGACATGACGAGCACAATAGCGTATTTTTTCCATAAAGAGAAAATGCGCTAAAAAGGAGTGAATAGACCAGAATTTAGTTTTTTTCATTCAAGTCTAGACTGTCGGCGGTGAACGCTCGAATCCAGTCACAGAAGCGGCCAAGTTATATGGTACGGCGAGCATGGCCTTGAACGCTGCCTCCCGTCTTGCGGTCTTGGTAACCGAGCTCCAATTTATTAATTAAAAATGTACTTACGGTTTTACCTGTGCTGAACAACGATATTCGTCATAGATCAAAATATTGTTTATTAAACCGTTAAACAATTTGAAAAGCAAACCCATTGTTTGTGACCTTCAAACGAGCGGCGACTATATAAGGCGACGTGACGCACGCAGCGGCTTCTAGTGTGCCGTGTGAAGTCGGTTGGTTCGTTAGCTCTACAAATCTCCTGTCGACTTCACTATCAATCATGGCGCCCATTCTTGGATATTGGGGTATTAGAGGCGTAAGTATATTATATCAAGCTCATAGCTGATATTTGGATGAAGTTGGGATTTCTAGTGTGGAAATTTCGCTTGATAATAGAGATTCTGGATCTGAAACAAGACTATTGATGCCGTGGCGTGAGTCGTTGCATCTGCAAGCCTAGTCAACCTTGAACAGAAGTGCAGCCTGTGAACGTTGGGCAGATGTTCCGATATTTATTCATGTGCAAATTGTAATCATATGCATTCCTGTACAATGCCACGTTGGTTGACGAGTATTGAATATTCACGTCTCACTTACATCTCATGGAATGGTATCGGATTTTGTGAGCGTTATCAATACATAGTAAGCCATGATGTGTCTGTGTGCAGTAGTTCTCCCACATGCCCTGCGGCTAGACTCTCAGAGGGTTAGGTGCGTAGTAAGTTTATGATGCAATAGTTATCATTCGACATATGCCGCACTTTTGCCCTTACTCAATTAAAATTGTATTGTATTCTTTATATCTACCATTTGTAAGGCTATATCACCACTTGATAACGTGCAAGCGGTTTAGATTTCGCTGGAAGTTTGTAGTGTCTTTTTCTTAAAATATACATTCTGTGCAAGGCCGGCTGAGGAAGATTAATGGGCATTGACTTCGAAGACAATGATTAATTTTAGTCTTGCTACAACGCGCGATAACGCTTTATGCATACAACGGTTACCGTGAGGTGTTGATAGGGTTGCCAAGTATACAGAAGCATCAGCTCGTCTTCCATATGAGAGTTATGATATATGCGAACTCACTGGTTATGCCAAGGTCTCTCGTTTGGTTCTTGTTACGTGACTTACTTCCCTTTTCTCCTTACTTCTGGACGTAATTTTTCGGGGCAGCCGTGAACAATTTCTTGGCAGGGGTAGATGACGTCTGTGATGTTTAAAAATTAAAAATTCGCGAGGTTTGTGTGACTACTACAATGTATTGTAGCTGAGGAGCTATTTGACATAAGCAATGCGATAATGACTCATTGGCCTAGGTTTATTTTCATAATCTACTTCTAATGATGCATAAATAAATGAGATTTTAAAACGTTAAGGTCTCGTTACTCCCGATGTCCCAATTGGTTCTAACAGTCAATGTCCGTTACAGTTGGCCCAGAACATCCGCTACGTCCTCCACTACACAGGCACGGAGTTCGTAGACAAGCACTACACCACTGAGTGGGCGGACGACAAGGAGAACCTGGGTTTGGAGTTCCCCAACGTAAGTTCCTCTTTATTCATAACGTGTGTGTAATAGATAAATTTGCAATTACATTTATTTTTTCAAGTATTTGTCAGTCTACTGAATATTGCTCTTTTTCCAGCTTCCATACACGCCAACCTCCAGGCTTTCCACAAGCGCATCGAGGACATTCCCAGCATCAAGAAATACCGAAGCTCTCCTGAATTCGCCAAAATTAAAGATAAATTCAATTGGCACACAGCAAAGTTCGGCAGTGGAGTCTAATTTCATTTAACTCAAGCCCCCCAGCATCAAGAAATACCGAACTTCTCCTGAATTCGCAAAAATTAAAGATAAATTCAATTGGCACACTGCAAAGTTCGGCAGTGGAGTCTAATTGCATCTAACTTTATCCCAATCATTCAACCATCCCACTCGACCAACATTTTTTGTTTTTGGAATAACATAAATAATTCCATCTAAGTTTAGCACAATAATTCACCCACTCTCTAACAACATTTTTTGTTTTTGAAATAAAATAAAATAAAAATAGTTTTCTTGCAGCCGATGTAAATTTATTTCTCATCCCTTTTGAGAAGAGATCAGAGTTATTTCACTAAATAAATATACCCGACTGACGAGATGCCAATTGCTTGACTATAACAAAAAATTGGCAGTGACCTGTCCCGAAAACGCCGGGACATTATTTGACAAGTTGTTAAGCTTCTTTACCTTGTGGAGTAGAACATTCAACTACGATGTAGTTATGACCCTTTCGTGCTTAGGCATATAATGCCTGCTGCAGCAATGGTCTCGAAATTGTCTCTTGGGACATCTAGAATTTCATACGTTGATTAATTCAGCATTCCGAGACGAGGCATTTGTGTCATACTTCACATCAGCAAATGCAACTAGGTAGACATTTCCTATCAAAATTTTTAGCTGGTGGCGAGCCTGAATTAGGAACCGCCAAGGGCTCGGACCGAACGTAAATCAGCTTCACCCTTCAGTTATTGCTTAGACTGAAGATAACGGGCCTTCGGGAAAAGCTTTATTAAAATTTCGTATGTATTCCAAACGGAATGCTTATCTCGTGAACGAAACTAATTCTTGCACGGCATTTGTATAATGGAGCCTATTTATTAGAGAATTGCATAACGTAGATTGATGGTCGCTTGCCACTTAGGCGGTTACCAGTATTCCAATGGGCGTCTTATCGCGTTCCTGATATCGTGATAACACGAGTCCGTGAGTCACTTGCTCGTCAATTGAACAAAGAGGTACAGAACTCACCGGTTTTTACCAGTATAGAGTGGACATATCTGTCTAATTTATACTCAGTTTGGCGCAAATAATTTTGACAGTTTTATTATAAAAATTATGGGCATACCGCTCCAAGGGAGGCTGATAAGATGAAATAAAATGAACTGCAAATTAGAATAATCGAAAGTACTGAAGAACGTTGCGAAAAATTGACAGTTATTTTTCCAGCTTTTATTGCAATACAAAATTTCCGTTGACTATGTGAGCGAAATATTATGATATAAGCGCAGAAAAGAATGGAAAAATATAACTCAGTACTCACTGCAGTGAGTGACAAAGAGCGCATTTTCTCATCGACGAAAACTTGAGGTCACGGACAGACGGACGGACAGACAAACGGACGGACGGACGGACGTGGCGAGCACAATAGTGCATTTTTTCCATAAATGCGGTAAAAATTAAGAGGTTATATTCATAACGTTTATCCGAAGTCTGAAGTGCCTTAGGTTGATACTGAAAAGGTTAGTGATTACGTAGATGATTATGCATCGCCGGACGTAATTATGAAATGAAGTGGCCAATTATAGGAAGAAGAATTGTGATATGTAGACGTTATCTATATAATTGGTATCCGAGTTAACTATTTATGAGCATTTAAATTCTTAGTCAACATAATCCGAATATACCAGAACTTGTTTATCTCTGATTCCCGAAAGTCGAGATTAGTAAAAATAAATGAAGACGTACGAGAATTGAAAAAAATTAGTGACCCATTCAGCTATAAAAAATTCAATATTTATTTATCAAGGGAAAATTGTATATAGATGTGATGTTTATATGCAATGGACTTAATTAATCACTAAATTTCGAAAATTTGAAGGAACNGGGCCATACTTTCAAAACTCGCCAAGTGAACGTAAGTATTTACGCTCTATTTTCTTGTCTACGATTGATAGATTTTGCTTGAAAGGCCGTCAATGATTGGCTGATGAACTTACGATCTCTTAACTTTTTTTGAAAGTATGGGCCCTGATATGGCGATAGTTCAACGTTGACTCTAACGGCTTTTTATGGAATAAAGTTTTATTTGCCTAATAGACGTTGCTTAAGCGTTGTTTCAACGTTATTTGCTTGGCAAGGAAGAATTACATGAGGGACTAGTGAAAGATCTCAACTTGCGGCATTTGAGTATTCGTAATTATGAAGACAAAAGTGTTCACTTCATCGACGGAAATTTAAGAAGTCGCCGGGGCACAATTACAATCCGTCCATTGCAGGCACAAAGGTCAAAAATTTCGCCTGGGTTATTAAAGCCGTCAAGAACTTACATGCCAGTCTTCAGCGGTTTCTTAACCCTTTACGCACTGAATTATGTTTCAAAAGTGAAAAAACAATCTGAATTACTTTTCAGATCACGCGCAGTCTTTGTGTTGTACTGGCAGTAGCGGCGCGCCTACTCCATCGAACGTCGTTCGATTAATGATTAAAATAATTAATAGTGGTAAGTGATCATTACACTTGCGTTTGCCACACGTTGTTGTAAGTGATCATTACACTTGCGCTTGCCACACGTTGTTGTAAGTGATCATTACACTTGCGCTTGCCACAATTGTTTACTAAGCAACAAATGCCACCCAAGCAGTCATTGTCTTCTTGACAGGCTCCGGTTGTGATGACTTCACTCGCGCGAGTTATATCAAATGGCAGGCACCATAAATTGTAGGTTATCGGTGGGCATCTGAAAAATAGGGTATCGTAAGATACATAATCCCTTGTGAATCAAGTCACGAAAAGTTCAAGAATCGGCAATAGGCCATGGGCCTATTTCTTCAACGCCGACACTTCTATTCTATTCTATAATACTTTTAAATTGTATATAAAGTCTGTGATAATAATTGAGATTCTCGTATACTTCTAGTTTTTAAGTTTGTTCTCGCCTGATTATAGACCGAATTAAATTAGAACAACAATTAAATTAGATGTTGATATTGCAAAAATACAACCCACACAGATATAACATCATCAACCATTTTAAGCATGTCTCAAACAGAAAGACTATAAGTAGACGCTGAAAGGGCTGCTTAGTCTGGTTTTGATAAAATATTATCTTCAATTACATTCTGTATCAATCATTATAGCGACACGACTAGCGCCTACGAGCTGTCAGATACAGAACTGGTGTAAATATCATCACTAAATTTTGAAGTTGATATTCGTGACGTTAATACATACGTTATTGCTTTTTAAATCACTACAAAAAATCACTATTTCACATCAATTTTCTGTACGATGGAGGAAAAAGTAAGTAAGTTCAAATGTACGATTTCTACTCGTACGTTTGGACTTACGGGAAATTGATTTCATGTTCGGCGAGTTGCTTGGTAGAAGTGAGCCTTCCTTTGGGCCAGCCGAGCGACCCTGGGACGTTCACCAGCTGATGGGAAGTAATTCATGTATTTATAAACATCGTAAAATTTGACCAAACATCAGATGTACATTTTCAGGTAAATAGGAAATAGAGACCTTCTGAGCCCAGGTACACTGAAGGTCTTTGGTAAACAATTATTTGAAAGGAAAAACACTCATTATTTTCATGATCTTGATAATAGATTCATTCACTTTACTGACTATGAAAGGCAGATTAGTGAGTAGAAAATTTAAAGTTGTTACTTTAACTGAAAAAGTTTATTTTATAATCCTCCCGCACGTGTAACGCAGGTAAGTTGAATCATAGTGGATGAATTTTCGAATTTTGTTCATTAAGCAAACAAAATTGAAAATTCTGCTTCTTTGCGTAGATCAAAAAGTGAAAACGTGACTCTTGTGATTGTATTAGGAATTTTATGCAATTTTTATGCTGATGTGAACTTAAAACTAATAAAAGCTGATTAGTCATTCATTATAACTGTAAATTTTAAGCGGGTCTCACTTTTAATTCAAGTATCAAATAAATTATGTTTGTTAAAATAATAAGAATAGATGTACGATAACATATCACTTAACTATTCTGTACTATAACCTTTAAAACTCACCGTAAGGCTAACTACCAGCAGTTCAGTCACCGCCATTGTTAGCCAGCGTTGCCAGACGGGTTTTTCCGGACAAATTCCGCGACTTAGTTTTTTTCAATTGCGTTAGCCAGTTAAAATTTATGATAGGGGTACTTCCTAATTAAATTTTAAAACTGCAAAAAATGAAATGAAATTTTTACATCGGAACCTACAAATATACTAGTATATATTGAGTTAAAAGTCTTTTTTGGCCTTTTTTGTATGCGGACTTGGCCGTTTTTAGGCCATCTGGCAACCCTGATTTCGTCACTACGAATTTTGAATCCAAATGGTATTATTAAATATATTGTTTTTCTCTGCAGGTTGGCAGCTTTGAATTAATATTTCTCCTGTTCAGCTGTTGCATGGATTAATTTTACAGCAATCACCATTTTTTGTAGGCACTTTCTGCTGAATTCATTTGACGAAAAAATTTTCGCATGAGGCAACATGGCGTCTATGATTGAATGATCTCTCGAGCATAACTAGACTCTATTTCAAAGAGCCATTTATATTCAAATCTTAATCCTAATACAATGCTCACTTGTGCTATGTAAATGTGAACAATTAATGAATATAATATAAAAAAGAAAATACCGGACCATACAGAAGGCACTTTCGGGACTGAAATCTATACATGAGAAATTTCCAAATGTGAAGGATTGAAGATGCACTGAAAGCCAATTTTTTCATAAACATGGAATGAAATTGTTGACAAAATTATTTAAACCTTCTTCGCGGTCATGTATTTCTTTTTAATTACTAATTCAACTGGAAAGAATCTGAATCTTTAAGACTAGAAAATAGTGCGACATTTTCTACACTTTCAGGAACTTAGAAGCAAAGAAAACGGCAAAAAATTTACCAGGTCTTAAGAATGAAAACTTTTCGGAGTCCAGCTCCATAGTCAGTTCAAAACCTATAAGACAAGCAAAATCAATTAGAAAACTAAAATTCACATTTAAGATAAAAACCTAAATTGACAAAAAATCTACACTCTATTGTGCACGAACTGTGCTCCGGCCCGCATCTATTACAACTGTGAAGGCTGGCGAGACACGTATACTGTACACATTTTCTACACTGTATACATTGTATACATTTTCTGCACTGTATACATTGTATACATCTTCTACACTGTATACATTTTCTATTCTGCACAAACAGTACCTCGGCCTACATCTACAACAACTGTGGAGGCTGGCGAAACTCGTGTTCTGGATACATTTTCCACACTGTATACATTGTATGCATTTTGGGCACTGTATACATTTTCTACACTGCAGAAACTGTGCTCCGGCCCACATCTAAAAAAACATATGGAGGCTTGCGAGACACGTGTACTGTATACATTTTGTACACTGTATACACTTTCTACACTGTATACATTGTATGCATTTTCTACACTGCAGAAACTGTACACTGGCCCGCATCTATTACAACTATGGAGTCTGGCGAGACACGTGTACTGGATCACGAGCCACAGGTGCTCTCTGTCTGCAGGTGTTTGAATTAGTCCTGCCTTTCAATCTTATTTTTCGAGGGGACATACTGGATGCTTCTTAAATGATCTTGTATGTAAAATTATCAATCGTATAATGATGCGATAATAAATCTTATTGTGATATCATACTTCATGGAATAATTCAGGATTTTGAGGTAACTGTTTTTTAAGCGCATTTTCTCATTTACGGAAAAAAATGCTCTATTAAGCTCGTCATGTCCGTTCGTCCGTCCGTCCGTCTGACTGTCTGTCTGTCCGTGACTTCACGTTTTCGTCGACGAGAAAATGCGCTCTCTGTCACTCACTGCAGTGAGTACTGAGTTATATTTTTGTTTGTTTTGAGAAAATTTTGAAGTTTAAGCACTAACGTTTAATACCATGTGAGGAAGTATTTTATTTAAATATGAATCTTTCTTGAAGTTACTGCAACCGCTGTAGTTTTTAGTTAATGCTCGGCGGAATTCATTTAGAACATTTATTTCGTGAATTAATAAACAAATGGCGTGAGCTGCGTGCATAGTTGTTTCTTACTATCGTCTTGGATCCAATTACATTAATGTTCTAGATAATACAAAATGGACTTTGGATACTGAAATTGGCATCAACTTTGACAAGAAGCCCACCGCTGAGCTCGCGGTGTCTGACTGCGGGTCTCAGTTGTTCGGTCAAGTTATTATGTAGGCAGGATTCCTTACATTTCTCTTCTCTGTCTCTCTCGTGCGGGCGGCCGAAGTCTTGTGTAAGCGACCTCTTGTCCGAGTGTCTTCGTTTCTGTTATTGTTACACGTAAATTATTTTGTCCATATTACTTTATATAGAATGGCTAATGTGTACGTAAGAATCTTGTAGCCTATGTAGCGACCATTGCTTCATTAATTATTTGCTCAGCATAATTTCGTCTAATGATTGCCAAGATAATTATTGATTATCCATTTACGCTTGTCTTGGGGTCTGCCAAGACCCATTCTTGTCCACCTGGTGGCTGGGATATGACTATTAGTGCAAGATATTCGATATGTTAGTGCATCTACCCCGGCATACACCACTAACAAAAAGAGTTGTGGCTGTCAACGCCTAGACTGTCACTTGTCAACTATACTTATTCAATGTCAATGTTTTGGGTGAGATATTGAATCAGCACTAATACTTTTTCTGAATGATTCAATTTATTTCGACACTTCTTTAGATCAAATGTACGATTAGACTCGTATTTTCTTATGTTTTCAATAATATACATATCTAATGTTTTCTTATTTCACTCCCACAAAAATTAGCCATTACTAGCTCGAAGAAAATAAGTGAGTTATGATGAGATCAAGTGTTGCACGTTTTCCTGCAACATTATGAATAAGGTTGTATTGCATGGATTGACACTTACTGATGCCAAACTTTCGGCTAAGTTGACCACCTTAGAGTTCCTATCTTTAAGGAGACTATATTTCTCATAGCTGCCTGGTCCATGCATTAAGTTTGGACTCCCTGGTGACTCCGGTAAAATTTTTCTAAAATGATAAAGAAATAGACAAGTTTGCATTAAGGTATCACAATTTTGAATCAAAGAATACTCAATATAAACTCAATGCGTTTCCCGAAGAGAATTATAAGTGATAAAAAGCCTGATTCAGACTCCGGTGCCAAACTTCGCCATTGGTAAGTGGAACTTGTCTTTAACATTTATGAATTCAGGAGAACTTCTGTATTTCTTGATGCTGGGAATGTCTTCAATACGTTTATGGAAGGCCTTAAGGCTGGCGTGGCTGTCCAGACATGAGGGCATGAGGGCCAAGTATCGCTCCAGCGTCTCGAAGAGAAGGAAATCTGCGATCATAACCTGTAAGAGGGAAGCCATTTGGCTTGTAATGCACAGTAACCGTGTTTTTAATTTATATTTAATTAAAGGTACAACTGTTAGCGCAGTTACTATTTGCTCCTGAGTAAAAAATTCGCCGATTTTAACAATCCAGTTAATATAAATTAGTTTTATAGCTTGTCCTCTGGTTTTGCTCACTCGTCATCTCGACATATTATATTTTGAGAGTTGTGAAACTAATGATGTGACCGAAACTTTCTACATAGGAATTCATCTAAGTAACAAACCCAATCTATACTAATTTGAGAAAAGTTCTCAATCCATCGGTTGGCCAGAATGAAACGAATGAACGAGTAAAATAAAATTCACTATGAGATCATCTTTAAATTCGCTGAGCTCTAGATGGAATTATATTTTATTGCATCACGTGTTAAGGATGGTTAGTCAACTCGCCTTGTCTCCGAGAATGTAGTCATTGCTCCCCACAAGCTTGGACAATTTCTTCAGAGTGTTGTCGACATTCTCCATGAAGACAACCTTTTTGGTTTCCTGAAATTTTGAAAGCGGAAATATTTTGAACCCTCCAGTGAAGATTCAGAATCACAATATACCCTCATCGGTAGAACAAACCTGTATTTCAATAGATAATTTTGCATAATACAAATACCAAGAAAATACATTCGACATGATCTGATGTATACGATTCTGGACGTCAAAATATGAAATATAGATATAAAATAAATATAATATATATTTATTATATAAATACTAATGGGCATTGGCATTTGGACTACATATAAGTCTTCTCTTCTATTACATTGATTCCAGCAACTACATTGGAACGACAAGATGAAGAGATCACTAAGTGAAATAAGACCACGGATCAGGCAATAAGTCCAGCAGCTATCTCAATCAATCGTCAGCTATGGAAAGATCGGGTTCCAAAGGCCGGATCCCTTGATCAAGTCACGAAAAGTTCAAGAATCGGCAACAGGCCATGAGCCTATTTCTTCAGCGCCGACACTTCTATTCTATTCTATTCTATTCTATTCTATTCTAAGACTTATCCATTTCGCGAAGCACTTTTTTGCACCTAGCTGTGTGGCCATACTGACCCAGTAAAACGACGTATCTATGTTACATTCAGGAAGTGGGTAACCATTTGGACAGTAAGATCCATTAATTTTTCTAATGTTACAATTCATTACTCACAAAGTCTGGGTCGTAGCATAGCATAATGATGGCTCCCAGAGCATCTCCAATGATTCCTTCAGCCATGTCCAGACGGATGCGTTCATCCTCAGTCGATCCCACCAGGTTATTCTTACGGGCGAGGTACCTCAAGGCCGCGTCAGCCAAGATTTTCATTGGCTGACGTTGGTTACTGCATAGTCTTGTAATAATAATACCAGCAAGTAAGTGTGGATGGTTAGAACGACAAGCCACCTGAGTTTAGAACAGGATAACCTCTTGGGAGTTCAGAATGGAAGAAATCTTAACCTTGTACTTCCCCTGTTAGTTTTACCGCGAGTTTGTATATACGCAACATAAATGATATAAACATCTGCATCTTCAACATCTAAAAATTATCACCGCAAGGTTATAACTTGCTGCTTGCAACCGTATTAAGAATAATTCATTATATGTTGGAAGCGAAGATTGGCGCTAAATAAATCTGAGTGTTATAGCGTCGTGGCTATGATCTTCCTAAATTTTGTCAATAGTTGGTCACTGATTTCATCAAGCATATTACCATATTTAAATTCATAAATTTTGTTTTTCACGGGATGTCGTGGATGTTAGTCGATACTTCAAGGACATATAGTCAATAGTTGGTCACTGATTTCATCAAGCATATTACCATATTTAAAATTGCATTCTAATCCATTATGGATGGTCTGTAGGTAAAAAAGCGAGAATTCAACATCACACTACTTTCGTCAAACTTTGCTTTAATATATATAATAAATTATACCAGATTTGCTTTACATTTATTCAAGCACTCTTCCCAGATCCAAACTATCAGGCACACAAGTCGGCAACACTACTGATAAGATAACAAAACAATAATGGTCATCTAATGATGAGTTTAGTAACAATTATTATTACTATAGATTTTAGTTAATCAAGATTTCTCTGCACTCTTTTAAGTAATAAGGTTGCATTTAATCAAATATTTGGATTCTATACTAGGCATTTATGCCAGAAAATTTAACAGAAGCCATTAGAATTGAATTATATCTATATGAGTATCATTTATAGGTGATGGATAATTGTACGGTTATAAATGTCTATTTTTTATAAATAATGGCGCTCATAAACTCCCTGCACATAAAGAAATAAATATGAAATGGGATGTTCCAAGCTTCCATTGCATAGTAGGCTATGCATTCACATGAAGATCTACTTCGGCTTATCACTACACAATCTCTTCGTTCAGGCATGATGGCATAGGCTATCAAGTCTATGCGCACTCAACATATAAACAAATTATAGCTCTATACAGATTCTTAAACTAAATTAAAGTACTTGCGATTACATTTTTCATTGAATACTCACGCCTCTGATACCCCAATATCCTAAAATAGGCGGCATTTTTATTTAAAAAATGCCAGAAGATCAGATCGTGCAATAACAGGACTAACTAGCCTGACTTCACACTGTATACTAGATGCCGCCGCGTCACGTCGCCTTATATAGTCGCCGGTTGGCGTCCTTCGGATCGCTCGTTTGAAGGTCGCAAACAATTAATGACTGGGTTTGCTTTTCAATTTTGACACACATGCTTTAATGTGTTGGTACACATTTGCAAATACATTAATCAGATATAAACGATTGACTAATTTATGCTCAAAAAAGAGGCCAGACAGATTCTCAAGGCCACGTTTTTCGCGCATTGTGATTTGGCAAATTGTAGAAATACCTGTACAGTGCTCGCCGGCGACAGCGCTTAGAAAAAAAAGACAAATTTTAACATTTGTAATTTTACAAAATTATAAATCACTGCTATTTCATTCCAGAATAATTGATCGGAAATATTTGCCTGTGAGCTATCTTTCACAATTCAATAAATCCATGATTACCTTTTATTTACCTTTTCTAATCTAGGGGAACAAGAAGCAGTTCACGTAGTAAAATTAAGGGTATTCACAAATTTTTGTTTGTTACGTGACAGGCTGGCATCGTCTATTCACAATTAGTGATTAAATATTTTTTTCCCAATGAGAGGCACGGATATCACATGTATTTATAGCTAAACAATTAAGCTTTTTTAAGATATAGGTGCCAAGCTAATTAATGTTTGGTATGGAGCGCTATCGAGGGAACGCTCTCCTGTTCTCAGGTTGATAACGCTCGTAGATTCTTATTATTATTGATCTTAGTATTATTGTATATTGAATCTTGATCGTAGATTCTTCTCGATATTCCGTTTTTCTTCTAACTACTCGTATACGTCGTATGATTTGACTTCAAATGCATGCAACCTCAAATGATACTGTCACAATACGAAGTTTTTTAGAACTGAATAGTTCGCCGGAAAATATAGGACTGCACATTTAAATTGTTTATTGTTCTCCTGGAAATTTGCTGGTTAATTTATGTATCTGATAATTTTTATGCTTATTTAAAGTTTGATGTCTTGGAAATATGATCTTCTATCATCTGAAAGAGGCCTCGTCGAATTTCATTTCGTTGCCATTTCAATTTCATTACAATATTATATCTACTGCCATGAGACGTCTGAAACTTAAATTAATATCCTTAAATTTCAAATATAGGTTATATCGGTATTTATCGATAAATGAGGGACTAAATCGATTATTCAAGCCTAAAAATTTAATTTTTTTTGTAAATGAGATGCTATTTTTGTAACCGATCTGCGCGAGCTATTACTGGAGATGTTCGCTCATTTATGACAATTGACAAAAGAGAAATTTGCTTATATAAAAATGCTTCTTAGACAAAGATACTTCTGAAGCAAATTCCAAGTTTGTCACATTCAGACGCGTAGCCTATCTACCATGCATTTATTTTGTTGCTTAGGTTCTAACTATTACGTTATTGGCTTTTCCTTCCCACAGAATTTTTTTCCCTAGACAAATCGACGATCAATTATTACTAAGTCAAGTTTCATCTTTACTGTGAACGGATTATCCAGTGTTACCGAGGAACACTTTTACTCAGCTCTGGCTCACGTTCTTCCTTTTTAGCGCATTTTCTCATTTATGGAAAAGAATGCACTATTGTGCTCGCCATGTCCGTCCGTCCGTCCGTCTGTCTGTCCGTCCGTCCGTCCGTCTGTCAGTCTGTCTGTCCGTCTGTCCGTCCGTCTGTCCGTGACCTCAAGTTTTCGTCGACGAGAAAATGCGCTCTCTGTCACTCACTGCATTGAATACTGAGTTATATATATTTTTTTCATTCACAAGCCAAGTCAACAACTAAACTTCTATACGTTCCACTATACACTATACGTTCAACAACTATACTTCTATACGTTCCATATAGAGTACTTTTACTGACTGCTTCTCTACTAATTTTCCACCTTCTTACAGCATTATATAGCACTAAATGCATCAAAATCTCAGGTTTGTCATTCGTTCCTTTATCGTGAATATTTGAGCCATTTTCGTGATTGCCTGTCATGTGTAGAATTATCCTGTCTGTCTGTTGAATTAGTTATTTTTTCTTAGCAGTATATCTTCATATTAAGCACTCGCCAGTGTAATGCCTTTAGGGATTTTTTACTGGACGCCATATTTTGCTACTATCGTCTTAACTGCGAGATTGCAATCGCCTTGTCCATCCGGTTTATCATATATATTATATTATATTATATTATATTATATTATATTATATTATATTATATTATATTATATTATATTATATTATATAATTTATTATATACTTCAATATATAATTTTTCAAATTCAACCGTCAAATCGACTGGCCAGATCAACGCCAGTTTCAATTTAATTTTAATAAATATCAGATGCATCTATTTTTGCATTATTTTTGGTCGATTGTGTGAGTCAATCGTAATTCCTGGCACTCGAGAATATCATACAATTTTAAAATTCACAGTGGCTGCATCCTTGGCATAGATGTCACTGAAGCTATTCCAAAACTGGGCTCTCCAAGAATTTAAAAGTAAAGAAAATAGCCAAAAAGTTCACCATTTCTTATAAGAGAAAACGTTTCGGAGTCCAGCTACATCGTCAGTTCAAAACCTAGAACACAGGTACAAACAATTAGTAGCCTAAAATTCACAATCAAGCAATTCACCTAAACTTGAGGACATTAGAACTAAAATCGAAGATAACAGAAATAAAAATGAGATAACATGTAGAGAAAGTACTATCTATTTACAATTTGTAGAGGATCTCCAATATTCAAAGGGGACCGTTCAGTCGTTTCAGAATTGTATTTTCGGTAATAACTTCTAAAATTTAACAGAAAATTTCACTCAACACAAGAAATTAATTCACATTTCATCTGCACAAAGGATCAACGAATTTCGTTGGAAACAGCTCATCTGTGAGAAATATTGATTATCTGGTAATTACTTCTATGATTCAACAGCAAATATAAAAAATTTCGAAGAATTTATTTAGCCCTGGAATATTTTTGTTATAACTTTCATGATTCTTTAGAAATTTAAAAGCGAAGAAAACTCCACAAAAATTCAGCATATCTCTATTGAAAACGTTTCGGAGACCAGCTCCATCGTCAGTTCGATCTAGAACACAAGTACAATCAGAAATTAATAAAGTTTGGATTTTAAAAAATACAGAAGTAGAATAATTTTCATGATTCCACAACAGTTGTATGCTAAGTTTTCCTGTAATAGGCTCATTGAGTTAATTGAAGCATAAATGGGATAGATGACCTTTCATCCTTTTCGGAATTCAGTTTTCGGTGATAATTTCCATGATTTCCGACATCCTCAACTGTCATAGAAATCTATTGAGCCATTTCAAAATTGGGTTCACTAATTTTCCCGGATGTCAGTTCAGAACGATCAAAAGTTATTATAGTGCCTACCCTTGGTGTATAAATTATAGATTACCAGGCTTTTAGGTCTTTTCAGTAGCAATATTAATAATGGACATATTTTTACCCGAGGAGTTTCCCATTAGGATACATTAAGCGACGGCGTAGTTTTTTTCAATTTATATGATTGGTCTGTTTATTTATCCTTTTCAGTAAATTATCATAATATTCATCGATTTTAATTTTGGGAATATAGTGGGATAAATATGCAATATAAAATTAATCAAATCCTTCATCGATAGTAATCTTCAACAAATTATACTTTCGTTGTAGGGATGGGCACTAGTTCTCTATCGGTCGATTATAAAGTTCTGTAATAGGAAACTATGCTGATTTACTGTGCAGCAAAAAATTCTTCAACAATGATACGGGAACAAATATTTCGGACCGGGGTCAACGACAGGCACATGTTTCCGTAGATAAGTAAAGTGTAAGTATTGCCTTTTAAGTAAATTCTGTAGCAGTATACAGTTAACATTGGTAAGTCTTCTTGCAATGATTAGAATTGTATGATTAATTATATGCTACATGATTAATTATGTGCTACCAGTAACATGAATATATTAATGTTGAAAGTCAACTTAAATCAAGCTATTAAATACTTTTTAAACTCACAGCAGTGCAGCATAAAAAATATATCATTTAATTTTGATTGGAGATTGAAAGGCTTTAAAAAAATTCGACGACAGCTTGCAACGTGAATTGTCAAATAAAGTTTCAAAATATTTTCACATTGTGTTGTAATCTCATTCAACCAGCCGCTGGCTGCGTCACTGTGCTGTGGGCAAAAAATTAGGAGGGCCACTGTGCTGGACTGAAAATCTGTGTTTACAGTCCACAATCTCGTTGAATGTCGGTAAAAAGATTTCAGGAGCAGAGTTCAAGAGGATTATTGCATCTGTAGGACTAGAATCAGGTCTGTGTCTTGGATGTGGCCGAGCAATGAAGAACGGGAAATTTAGTAAAGCAAATTGACAGCCAAAACAAGATTTCTTTATTTTTTGGTGGATGGGGTGCTTATCCTGCTGCATGCATGGACCGACGAAGCAAGAAAAATAAACAGAAGGTGAGAAAAATAAATGGAAGCTATAAAAAAGTAATAGAGGAAGGATACATCACACGAAGACTTAAATCATGAAGAAGTGAGTTTGTGACTTAAGGCTAAACTTGATAATCAAGATCAGTCATTCTCCAATTACATAAATTATTGCCTTCTCTATTATTTTTTTGTTAAAATCCCTTTTGGTGAATGAAGCTGATAAGTTTGAAATAATTAGTAATTTGTTTGAACTCGTAATTATGCCTGCAGGCCTTAAACTTTACTCACAGAAAAATAAATGGGTCATACTGCATGAATATTGACACAACTTCTTACCCACAGAACAACTGAGTTATAGTGACTCACACAAGAGAGCAATTGAAATCGCTATTTTATCACTGCAGACATGTCAATCTGGCGTATCATTATATCTTATAATATGATTATAATGAATATAAAAAAACGCTAGATTGGAACCGGACACACTGTCGCACTCATTTCCATGAGTTTATTTATTCAATATTGTCAAAAATGGCCGAACAAAGAAGTGAGTTTTTTATTTTCAAAACTTTATTGAAAACTTAGGCACTTATGAATATTGTGAAGCAGAGTTAACATGAGAAAAATTAGATCTGTACTCACTGCAGTGAGTGACAGAGAGCGCATTTTCTCGTCGACGAAAACGTGAAGTCACGGACGGACGGACAGACAGACAGACGGAGATGGCGAGCCCAATAGTGCATTGTTCCATTAATGAGAAAATGCGCTAAAAAGCAGAAGATTAAAGTTAAACCCAGCAAATGGAAAGAACTTAATCTTTTACCCATAATAGTGAATTAATGAGAATAAGATCACTAAATTAACAAACTTAACAAGATCCGGAAATGGTAATTTAATAACCGATTCAATCCTGCCAATATAAGCACACAATTCACAATTATTTCAAAACAAATTGATAAACATTACGAAAACACAAGTACAAAACTTAAAAAAGTTACGTCAAAAATGAAACGCTTAAGTGCTTCGCGACTGACAGATTTCAAAGCAACGAGTGTGGAATGACTCTGTCGAATAGGATTTTTATCCGAATGAAAATACTAGTAAACCGAAATATGAAACATTATTACAAATAAAGACAAATTTACCAGCGAGAATATAAGAAATAACTGTTTGAATGATCACAAAAATGTTTAGGAAAATTGCGGTACAGTTATAACGACGCTTGGAGGGCGGCTATGTCAAGTAAATAATTTTCAGGGATAAGTAAAAAGATATATGTTGATATGGATAAGTTAATGATATATGTTGATATGGAGAAATTAATGATATATATTGATATGGATAAGTTAATGATATATATTCCATGAACTTGTCTGTCTGGATGTTCTCGCGCTAAGAACAGTTCTTACGATCCCATAAATATTATTTAAGGGGTTTAGTATAGAAATAATTTGCATTATATCTCAAAGTAGCATGTCAGAAGTGTGAGCCTTGCTTACGTTTGTGATGAAAAACAATATTTCCAGAAAACAAATTCTGAGTTCCCAGCTTCTTTGAACTCACCATACATCAACAGAATTGCAAAAACATGTAGCAAATATTCATATACATAAAATAAAAATATTTTATTTTGTCTTCCTCCTATAGTACCCATTCTAAGGAATAAATTGAAGCACGAAACAATCATTTACATGAAAAGTACATAATATTTTATATCGTCCTTCTTCACGGTGACCATTGTAACACCTGAATTTCTTCATCCACAGAAGTCTAGAATTCCGTCCGCTGTCTCACATGTTTAGGCAGACATCTCGATGGACATCGTACCACCGGAATAAATTTTTTTTATTCCACCGGAATAAAAAAATATAACTCAGTACTCACTGCAGTGAGTGACAGAGAGTGCATTTTCTCGTCGAAGAAAACGTGAAGTCACGGACGGACAGACAGACAGACGGACGGACGGACGGACAGACGGACGGACGGACGGACAGACGGACGGACGGACGGACAGACGGACGGACGGACAGACAGACGGACGGACTTGACGAGCACAATAGGGCATTTTTTCCATTAATGAGAAAATGCGCTAAAAATGTTAGGAAATTCGGTCGTTTGCCCTTGGGTGCGTAGAGCGTCCAGAATTTCGTCCGCTGTCTCATATGTTCAGGCGAACAACATCTCAATGGATATCTGTACCACCGGAATAAATTCATTTTATTTCACTGGAATAAAAAAAATGTTAAGAAATTCGGTCGTGGAGCGTCGTTGCTGCAGTCGTTCAGTTCCGTGGACTGGAATATCTTCGCGGTTCAGAGACGTCTTCAGGAGCTCCCGAGGATACGCGAGAACTTATCTCGAAAATTTTCTCAAAAACTTTTCAGAAATTTTAGATATGAAGAAAACCATAACTGAGGTTATCCGGTTTTTTGACTGATCCGCCGAGGATAAATGCAAAAAATGAAAATAATTCAACTTTGTTTATTTGTGTCTGACATTTCCCGAATTTCTCTCGAAAACTTTTCAGAAATTTTAGGTAAGAAGAAAACCATAACTGAGGTTATCCGGTATAGTGACAGATCTTGATCCTATTAGCTTTAGAATTTCTTTCTGGTTTGTCGTCAATTTCCGGTGCAAAATCAGATCCAGCGAGGATATTTGCAAAAATGGAAATAATGCTATTTTGTTTATTTGTGCCTGACCTTCATACTGAAATTACGAATCAAACGGATGAGTACGCATGTGTATATTAATTTTTTTATTTTTTTTCTGGCTGATACGATAGTAAAGCATGACAAGTAAAAAAATAAAATAACGAAGGCACTTATGAAAATATGTGAAGTTATGAAAACTATTAAAAATTATAGCCCTGAGAAGCAGAACCAAGGATAGAACAACATGTTTTTAAGAACAACAAAAAGAACAATTAAGAACAATGTTTTTAGACGATAACTGGATTTGAGAAAGACAAAAATGTTAACATGGTTGAAAATGTTCAAATGCGATCGTTCATTATGAATAACATTAACTACTGTTATCAATATTTGTATCTATTGCCACAAATAAAAACCATGCTTGATAATTCTTAAGTATTATTAATTGAATACAAAATTTATTTTTGTCAACGATATTTTTGTGAACATTCACTAGGCAATGCATTATTGTTGATGTAAAACTTAGTTTTTGTCAACTAGAAGGACGATAGTCTGAGGTCTCAAAGCGCAAAAAATTTCCATGTGGGTACCGTTTGTTATTGGATTAAAATAGGAATAAATCTAAGTTTTACTATTGTTTCTTTTTTTAAATTCGAAGCATTATTTTTAAAGAATTCGAAATAATTTTGTTGCTTATTGCTATTTTTTGATAAATTTCTGATTTTGTGCTGGAGTGAAGTATCGATGAACTCAATATCGCTATCAAGATAAACATTTTTCTATTAAAGAATCTTATAAGTGTTTGTCATGAAATGTCAGAAAACCGTTAAAAAATGTTGAGAAAGTATTTTGTTTTGCTAGAAAATTTCAGTTTGGAGAACCAATGAAACTCAGAATAATTTTGCCGAGCTGACTTTTCAAAGGTATCGTTTGGAGAGGCTAACATCAGTAAAGTTGTTAAATACAATGGTAGCAAAATCATTGTTAAAGAAAAATTTGGTAATAAATTATATTGTTGGTACCCGTATTCGCATAAAATTTTTAGTTTGATGTGGTGTTTGTCAAAATTTGTGTTATTATTAGGGTTGAAAGATCGGAATAAGTGCAAAAATGACTATAGCAATAATGTTGCCATTATATTCGTTGGTGAACAATTCATTAGTTTCATTTCGTTGCGAAATGTCTTATTATGTTTTAATGATCTGCTTTAATATTGAAACGTATAATTTGACTTGATGTAAAAAAATTATTTATTCAAACATATATATTAAAAATTTATTACTGCTAAACATTCATAATTAGTTTTACAAAAGAAGACAGGGTCCTTTATAAGCACAAACACTCGTTAAATACTTTTTACATTGGCTATAATTTTAAGAACGAGCATTTTTTTGTACAATAAATTCAGTTTGTAGCTTTTTAAGAACTATTGAAGTGCATGTCAAAGTAAAATGATGAATGAGACACGAGTTAAAACTGAAGGCCATGTAAGCAGATGGGAAATAACTTTTCAATGGAGAACGTCAGTCGCGTTATACATCATGGCATTCATCAGAAGCCTACAACCAAGGGCATTTTTTGAACAGAAAGTTATCCTTCAAGTACAGAATATGCATAGATCTTTGCAGTAAAATATATTGATCTTGGCAGTAAAAAATTAATTCACATTCACAGCACATCTGTGCACTCTGCGCACCTGTAGACGCCTACTTCATTATTCGCTGACCTTCACAACACTAACATTTATGTTACATGGAACACAGCAAGCTGGGATGCAGTGTAGAGACCGACGATGCATATGCAGGTTCTTATATAGTTACAGTGCCTAGTAGGATCTTGATGTTTTGGTTGCTGTTCCTGATAGGATTTTGATTCTTTTGAAACGATGTCTGATGATGGACCTGTATAATATTTGTTTTAAAAAATATTTGTTTTCTTTTTCTTAACTATCAACCAACACGCTGCGTTGCTGCAAGTTGGTAAAATTATTTAGCATTGAAAATAAATTGTTTTCAGTTTCATTTACAGGTTTACAAAAATTTTTTTGTTATTTACAGAGAAACTCGCTAGATTATTGTACGTCTTTTTGTCTGTCACCTTCTCAACCATGACGACGACGATGACTGTCATAGTAGCAGTGGTTGCGGTGAGTTCAAAGTCTGCATAGTTAGTTGAGTTATCTTGTTTATTCAATTTACTTAGGATAAATTATAATGACGCCGAATAAATCTTAAAAACAAATAATAAAATGTATTTATGTATCTTATGTATCTAATAATAATCACTTCAAAATTTCAAAATTACACTTTTGCAAAACCTTGAATTATTTGAAAATGAATTTAAAATTTTCGAAACGGCGTATGGTATTAAAATGTTATTTGTTAGCCTACTTCTGATCTTTCAATTTTGTTCGTCTCATTGAAAGAAAAAAAAGTCAATAAAATCCTTCCTTAGTATTTAATCAAACATGCATAACTGAAGGACTTCTAGCTTCCAATAAGGAAGGCGGATGGTCTTTTGCCTTCCAATAATGGCTTAATTGCGGAAAATTTTTGTACAGTGATGTCTCAGTTCTGAAAAGATAAAAATATTGAAGCCTGTCCCTAAAATTTCGTAGATCTCATATTTTTGCTCTCTCTGGAAAACAAGCGATGAAACTCATTGATAACATTGATAAAATACTACTTATGATGATTCAACAAATTATAATAATAATGTGCCATTTATCAAATCACAGTATTTGCTTCTCAAATCTTTATAGCCTGTATAACTAAGATTTGCTTCTCAAATCTTTATAGCCTGTATAACTAAGATTTGCTTCTCAAATCTTTATAGCCTGTATAACTAAGATTTGCTTCTCAAATCTTTATAGCCTGTATAACTAAGATTTGCTTCTCAAATCTTTATAGCCTGTGTAACTGTAACCAACCGACATATTTTAGATTGTATCACTCAATGAAATGTGTGTCACTTTGTCCAAATAGCGATGCACTTTTTTCCCTTGTGTGGGTCATCCTGACCCAGTTTGGCGCAAAAAATGGCGTGTCAGTGAAACGGGGAAAAAGTGGGTCGCAATTTAAGGAATATGACCTGAAAAATTTTCTGAGAAAATTTGAACTAATTTTATTACAGAACTAATAGTGAATTTTATCGTATCGAAAATTGCATGTGGGCTCTTGAAATGGTGAATAATACGTGGAGAATAATATATTATTGTACTGCTGCTATGGTCTTAGTCTTGCCTAAAGCGGGTGCACATGGTAACAAACCGGTCACTGCACCGAAAAGTGGATATAAAGCTCCATTGTGATATTCCAATATCTATATCTCTACCTATCAAAGGTCTATATATATATTTCCATATATGATAATAATTCCGTATAAATGACACTGGCACACTGCACCGAAAAGTGAATATGAAGCTCCATTGCAATAATCGAATATGTATATCTCTATCAAAACAAGGACTATTTCTTTATTTCATATATGTTAATAATTCCTTACATATGATGCATATAATATACTTTCCTATTTATTTTCGGTAGTTTTTTGCTTATGGGAGCCTCCAACTCTGGCTCGTATAATAGGGATCTTTGGGTCATTTAGAAAGTGAGCGAACAAAATAAAGAAAAACGCAATAAACAAGGTCTTGGAGGCCTTACTAGTAGGTCTAGTAGGAGGATTTTACTTATAAAAACTGATGGGTAATATTGTCGAAACAGTGACACACTTGCAGCATTTAGCACTGATAAAATTTTATTTGCCTAAACTGGGTAAATTTGACCCTCATAAGGACGAAAGGGCATTGTTATTTGGACAAAGTCTCATTAATTTCTCAGGGTGGCTATAGGGAAGCTCAGTTTATTTCTCGGTGTTGCGGGTGAACGGCGAAAGAGGTGGCTCATATAGAAGGTGGTACATCAGCATGGGCGTATGAAAGCTCACAATGGTTAAAATCACACGTTTCAGAGTCAAGCTCCATTGTCAGTTCAACAATCCTAGATTGCAAGCACAATAAATAAGTAAACCAAAATTCACAACCGCGATTTCTAACTTTAAAATTTTATGAACCTTATATATTTTCAAACAGGAGTTTTAAATGTCTCGATCAGCTCATATCCTCTGGAAAATTTAAATTGATAAACCAGTTTGCTCGAGGTTAATCAAGTTAATTGTTCTTTTAATTGCTGTTAAGGTTTTAATTACTGCAAATCGAATTTTAATATACTATTATATTGATTGTACTTTCATTTATGGATTATCAAGCTGACGATGGAGCTGGATTCCGGAACTTTTTCTTCATGCAGAAATGGTGCATTTCACGCAATTTTTTTTGCTTTTCAAAGTCTTGGTTATAAGAACTCTATATTTAGAATAAAAAGAAAAGAATGGACATGCAATCGGGCTACAGTACAACTACTAAAGAATAATTCACTTTAATTAAACGATTCACTTCTATTAATTAATTCCATCAATGAACTATTATATTTTTACTTCTGTATTATTCTAGTAAGTGAATTACTTAATTAACTAATTAATTTATTTTAATTTCTAGTGCCCAGGTACTGGGTGTCTCAACAGGGCTCGCTGTGCCAGGAATGAAGAGCGCACTCGCGCCGCAGCCTCAACCGCTGGACGACAGCCGGGCAGACGTGAAGTTTGTTGCAATTCCCCCGTAAGTTCTGGAGCAGCTGCAATGAAATTAAATGATCTTGTTTTCATCTGAACCACAACAAATCGGAATTTATTCACCAAAAAATATATTTAACCAAATGGATGCAGTAATGAAACTAAATCAAAACTAAACGACGCTAAAATTTAGCACAAGCAATAGGGAAATTCGGCATTGGTTAATTTGGTTCGGCTTAATAGATTAAAATGGGAAAATTAGTTAATTTCACATTATGTGATGATTAGATGCCATGATGACACACACAGTGAATATGAAATATTATGGCAGGAATAAACGTTGCCAGGTAAGGAAAATGTATTTTTGCGTTAAATGCATCAGATTTTTATGCACTTGATCCACTAATCGCATCCTAGAAACAATTAAAATTGATTCCGAGAACCACAGGGGGAATTTACTAAGTCGCTTAGCAAATAACTGTTCCAGAAGCCAATATCTCGGTGTTATATCCATCTAAGAATCTCGGCGATGTGGCAGAAATTTGTCAATGACAACTGCCGTTTGTAGTTATATTTTATATCGAGGTTAATGCGACCGTTGTTTATACTGTATCAGTAAGATTACAAATGTTACCTGTTAATAATTTTTTATGCTGTTAAAAATGTCCAGCATCCTTTGTATGACCTAATACCAAGTATTATTAAAACCTTCTTTAAGAGTCGAGTTTTGGCTAAAAAAAACAATGTGCGGTTATAACCTGAAGCTCGGCAGTTTTTTATTTACATTTGAACGCATCGTTTCTAAATAGTTACTACCAATATTATTCCAGTTTAATCCACTAGAGCCAGTTCCTAGGTGGCCACAGATACCGTGAGAAATGCTGTACC
>NW_025936663.1:0-683 GCF_000764305.2 Hyalella azteca | reverse complement strand
ACGCCGTAGCCTCTACCTGTATCGTATAAAACTCGTGTATTACCACCCCGTTACAAGAAATGTTATCTAGACAGATGTGTCTTACTTATCCTACACAAACCTTGGCAACGAACTCCCCATAAGTAAGGAGGTGCATACATGACCTCCTGACAACATTATTCGTCCCCCTCCAGTATCTGCAAGTGCTCCCCACGACGCCCCCTTACCTCAATGTTTGCCCCCCACGACGCCCCCTTACCTGAATGTTTGCCCCCCACGACGCCCCCTTACCTGAATGTTTGCCCCGTACCACGCCCCCTCACCTGAATGTTCTCGATGAGGGCCTTGAAGTGAACGCGATGACGAAGGACGAGCCGCCGTAGCGCCGCGTCGCCAGCAGGCGCGGCGCCCAGCATAGCCTCGAACACTGAGTACCCCTGCACACCCAGTCAATAAGGTCTTGATCGATCGATGAAGATTAGGGCGGATCGATGAAGTAATTAATGCAGATTCTTGCTCGATCGATATGGGCAAACCTCCACTTGGAGTGGGCAACGCGGAGAGGGTAATGTCGCGGGGCGAAACGACGATTATTGAGGAACTTGTATGCATACAAGTACCCTGACACTGAGTACCCCTGCACATACAAGTACCCTGACACTGAGTACCCCTGCACATACAAGTACCCTGACACTGAGTACCCC
>NW_025936662.1:0-687 GCF_000764305.2 Hyalella azteca | reverse complement strand
AGCAACGTGGTGGGTGCTGCTTGTGGGGCCCATATTGGGCACGTGACTGCCTGGTTTGCTGGGGACTGGCCCGGCGATGCAATGATTGTGTGATTTGCTTATTGTATGGCTTGCTGATTTGCTGATTGTGTGACTTCCTGATGTGCTGATTTTGGGAGTGGCAGTGCGCTTATTGTGTGACTAGAAATTATACCTATTGTTTGCGTGGCTTGCTAGTCCCGTCTCTCACTTGTACAAACCGCCTTTTTTTTATTTATTACTATTATATTCATTATTTTAGCTAGTTATTTTGATCTCTTCTGGAAGGCCTCGAGTCTTAATGTTTTGATTTCTGGATTGCATGGAACTGAAACTTGTGAACAGATTGGGAAGTGAATTATTTGTCGAAACGCATGGTTAGGCTTGTACGAGTTGTATTTGTAGGTTTATTGTATTGTGTTTCTATTTATTTACCGTTAATTATATTTACTTTCAACTGTTTATTGATTGAATTATCCTTCTTCAGTAAAGTGATGGGTGAAGAAAGATCACGTACTATGTGTCGGGGAACGCTTGTTCGTTAATAGCTTGGGAGTTCCCCAACAACGTCACCAAAACGCCTCCTTATCGTGAGCAGGTGCGGCCACCGTGCAGGTCGCCGTCTGAGATCTGCGCGCGCATCCTGCAGCTCTCGGCGACCTACAGCGC
>NW_025936661.1:18766-63194 GCF_000764305.2 Hyalella azteca | reverse complement strand
AGCGCTGTACCAATGTAAGGGAACTTCCTCAGGTAGCGCTGTACCAATGGAAGGGAACTTCCTCAGGTAGCGCTGTACCAATGGAAGGGAACTTCATCAGGTAGCGCTGTACCAATGGAAGGGAACTTCATCAGGTGGCGCTGTACCAATGGAAGGTACTCGTGAGTTTTTGTTACGTCAGGAGTGACGACTGCTAGATAGTCTTGAACCAGGAGTAGGTCTGTTGCGTACGGCCTTGTGACTCCACAGACAGTCCGGCTCCGGCGACACATGCAGGTCGTCGACTCTTTTGACGTGAGCGTGAGAATCCAGCTCGAAAATTTCGGGGGCATTGGAAATATCCAATAAAAAAGAAAACTAATACAGGATATGAACCAATATGTGGGTGGATCGGAAAAGCAATTACGTTAATTCTGGACACTCGCATAATTTCTCTTTACGTTAATTTTTACGTTAATTGATTTAGGAAGAAAAGTTGGCAACGTTATTTTTCAATCTTGGTCAAATAACCTGGTGGTTCACAATCAGCCAAAAAACTAATCACTATATATCGAAAGAACATGTCAGGAATTATATACGAAGAAGATATATAGTAATTAAGCAGAACATAAATAATTTTCGATAAGAACATATATAACTATTAAGAAAAACATATATGTCAAGAAGGAATAGCAGAGCAACCGTTCTAGGGGTCCCGAAACGAGTCATCGTAGAGGGAGTCGTTGGAATCACTGTCCAACGGCGTCACCTCACGGCCGGTGGGTGCTGTGGGAGTGGCACCCATTAGCGGGTTGGCCCTCCTCCCCTCACAGGATGGGCAGTGGGCACTCCTGTGCACAATGACAGGGCGACCAGGAGTTTGCGTAGGTGTCACGATGCAGACCCGTCGTAGCCGTTGACGTCCGTCACAGGTTGATGTTGCGACGTCAACGCGGGGAACCGATATAAGAACCGGAATGCGGTTGGTGATTGCAGCCAATTGTTCCAATGTTTGTACACGAGCGTGGAGAACGTCCAGCTCTCTCCGCTGGTCTTCCCTGTCGTCACGACGCACGTCGGACGGGACAGCATGAGGAGGGGCTGGGCGTGGTAGGTAGGATGCGAAGATCACCAGACCCAGGAATCCGAACGCGATGGATAGGAAGAAGTACATGTTGGCGCACCTACCTGGTTATTGACCAACCGTTGCCCAACAATCGATGCAAGGAAAGACTGAGTGCGAATGGTTTGGTTAACAAAGATCCACTCACATAAAAGTTTGTGCCCCATATTTTGTTCCTTGGTTTGAAGAAGCGCAGCGATTGAAGGCATGGGTCACAAGGACCCTATATATAATCACGAAGACTATTTTCGCGTCGCTACACACTGTTTTGCTCAAATCCACTCTTATATAATAACTATTTTGGATGAGGGCATAGATGCGTATATGGATCAAACTTACAAAAAGTCGAAACCGCGTTCATTATCTCTTGGGCAACGATGTTTTGTACGGCACATGCCAAAATTAAACGACTTTCGGAAACTACGCCCCAATGTTGAAGGCCCCTACATTGTCGCCGCAATAATATGCGTTTAAAAATTACTTTTTAAATATAACACTTCTAAAGAATTCAGTGTCTACGATGTTACACAGGTACCGTACAACGAATTTCTAATTATATTTTCACATAAAAAATTTTTTTTTTGTATTTTTTAGTACATAAAAAAAAATTTCAAAATTATTTATTCTGTCAATTGATTCATGCATTAACTCCGACTTTACGCAAGTGTGCAAAATTTCAGATCGAGGACGGGCAGAAGTGTGTTATATATAGATTATAAGATTTGTAGCAGACAAACAAACAAACAACAAGAAGTGGAGTTGAAGAGAAATGGTGTAAAAATAGGTAGCAACGTGTACAATGTCACGCACAGCGTTACGGGCAAAGTAAAAAAATGTCAAGTTGACGACATCTTATCTGGCTAGCACGTAACATCAGTCTCTCAAATGTAAGAATTGTTTTTGCTGACACTGTGTCGCCTTGGATCGCTGACATTGCGTCGCATTGTGAGTCGCGACCGTGTGATGAGACATACCAATGAGAACTTTATTTTGTCAACTCGCATATTAGCTACGGTTCTGTGACAAACAGCCCGCGGCTGCGACCACTGCAGGCACAACTCGCTATAATCTCGTTCTCATTCTGTAAGCAAGTAATCACGTTAGTCGATGATACTGATTTTTTTTAATATTACCTTCACGAATAGATAATTTTATTGTGATATTTCTGTTGTTTAAAGTCATTCTATCTATATTTTGCTTTCAACCCCGTACTCCCGAAACTGTCACGCGAAATTGTCATGTTAATTACTCCAAGCCAAGTGCAACTGTATTATGTTGCGTCATTCCACTGTCTTCAAGAATATGATTATTTCAGAGACCCACGGACAATAGGAACATCTGTGAGTCTGCACGTTACCCAACCCACACGGTCCTAGATGAACGGCGCAGACGACAAACCTACGTCGGCGTCGAACATCTCCGGCCCAAACTTTTATGTGAGTGGATGTTTGTTAATCAAACCATTTGCACTCAGTCTTTCCTTGCATCGATTGCTGGGCAACGGTTGGTCAATAACCAGGTAGGTGCGCCAACATGTATGATGTACGTCTTCCTATCCATCGCGTTCGGATTCCTGGGTCTGGTGATCTTCGCATCCTACCTACCACGCCCAGCCCCTCCTCATGCTGTCCCGTCCGACGTGCGTCGTGATGACAGGGAAGACCTGCGGAGAGAGCTGGACGTTCTCCACGCTCGTGTACAAACATTGGAACAATTGGCTGCAATCACCAACCGCATTCCGGTTCAAATATCGGTTCCCCGCGTTGGCGTCGCAACATCAACCTGTGACGGACGTCAACGGCTACGACGGGTCTGCATCGTGACACCTACGCAAACTCCTGGTCGCTGTGTCATTGTGCACAGGAGTGCTCACTGCCCACCCTGTGAGGGGAGACGGCCACCCCACTAATGGGTGCCACTCCCACAGCTATCACCGGCCGTGAGGTGACGCCGTTGGAGTGATTCCAACGACTCCCTCTACGATGACTCGTTGCGGGACCCCTAGAACGGTTGCCCTGCTATTCCTTCTTGACATATATGTTTTTCTTAATAATTATGCATGTTCTTCTTAATACTTATATGTGTTATGCCTAATAACTAAAATGTTCCTTTTATACACTTCCTGACATATGTTCTTTTGAAATCTATTGATTAGTTTTTTGGCTGATTGTGAACCACCAGGTTATTCGACCAAGAATGCTAAATAACGTTCCCAACTTCCCTTCCTAAATCCATTAACGTAAAAATTAACGTAAAGAGAAATTATGTGAGTGTCGAAACTTAACGTTTATTGTTTTTCCGATCCACCCACATATTGGGTTCATATCCTGTATTAGTTTTCTCTTTTATTGGATATTTCTAATGCCCCCGAAATTTTCGAGCTGTGTTCTCACGCTCACGTCAGAAGCGTCGACGACCTGCATGTGTCGCCGGAGCCGGACTGTCTGCGGAGTCACAAGGCCGTACGCAACTGATCGAATCCTGGCTAAAGGCTCTCTAGCAGACGTCACTCGCGACTTAACAAAAACTCACGAGTACCTTCCATTGGTACAGCGCCACCTGAGGAAGTTTGACGACCGCATTCGCGCAGTCCAAGAGAAGATCTAATAGAATAGAATAGAAGTGTCGGCGCTGAAGAAATAGGCCCATGGCCTGTTGCCGATTCTTGAACTTTTCGTTACTTGATTAACAAGGGATCCGGCATTTGGAACCCGATCTTTCCATAGCTGACGATTGATTGAGATAGCTGCTGGACTTATTGCCTGGTCCGTAATTTGCTAGGCATTTTAAGACTGAACATATGCTCCTGCATAGCTTCGTCTAGTCTGTTTTTGAAGACGTTCATACTCGGAGGCTGTTCCACATGTCGGTGACTCGAAGCGAGAAGAAATGTTGTCGCATGGATGTGTTCCAACGCTGTTTCTTTAGTTTATAGCCGTGGCCCCTGGTGTTGGTTCTTGTTTCAAATTCTAGTAATCCTTCTGGGACCTTGTATAAGTCATGAGTATACTTGTATACTTCAATGAGGTCCCCACACAGACGTCGATAACTGAGGCTTGGAAGCTTCATAATCTTTAATCTTTCCTCATAGGACTTGCCTTTCAAGCCCGGAACTATTCTTGTTGCGCGTCTTTGAACACTCTCTACTAAATTTCTGTCCTTTTCAAATTTCGGTGACCATACGACGTTTCCAAACTCTAGGTTCGGGCGCACGACAGCAACAAACAACTGCTTCATCGTTCCTGCATCTAGGAACTCGAAAGAGCGTCTGATCAGTCCAAGTCGTTTATTGGCTTTATTACCTTGACCTTCAATATGCTTAGAAAATTTCAACTCATTGTCGATGTTAACTCCTAAATCCTTTTCCGTTGTCGACTTCGACATCATCACTCTGTCGTTGCAACCGTGTCTTCTCATACTGTAATCTTGCTGTTCATTATTCTTGCCAAGGTGGATAACTTTACATTTGTCAGCGTTAAAACGCAGCTGCCACTTATCAGCCCAGTCAACCAGCCTGTCAAGATCAACTTGCAACTGTACTTTTTGCGACGTATTCTTCACTGTATTATAAATTTTTGTGTCGTCAGCATACATCGAGCAAACGCTAGACACAGCTTCTGGCAGATCGTTTATAAACGCAACGAATAGAATAGGCCCGAGAACGCTTCCTTGTGGCACGTCGCTGCGCACTGAAGCCCAGTCTGATACGGACCCATTAATACTGACACGTTGTCGCCTCCCTACTAGAAAATCTCTGATCCATTTGAGTACATTACTCTCAGTCCCCAAAGACTTCAATTTACGCAACAACCGCTCATGTGGGACACTGTCAAATGCCTTGGCAAAATCGAGGTACACTGCATCTACAGGCTCCCTTTCATCCAGCAGGCGGGTGAAGAACTTCCGTCGCACGATGGATTCCTTCGCGCTCAAATTCTCTTCAGCTTCTTTAAGTGGAGCCTATTCGACGACTCGCATATAACCTCGCCATGCTTATAATCGTTCATGTATTCTATAGGTTGCTTATTATCGTTCATGTATTCTATAGGTTGCTTGTTATCGTTCATGTATTCTATAGGTTGCGATCAATTGTTCAGGCTGATGTAACGTTCAATTACCCCATCCTTTTGTTATAAAAACCCAGCCACCAATACTGTAGAGAATCGAGAACGCACTGTTCGAAAAAAACAGTGAAAAAACGATCTTACCAGCGTTCTAGTAACCAGCCGCCCCTTGAAAATAACCCGTTTTGCCGTTTTTTCAGATGTTACACGGGTTTCATGTAAAATTGGAATAAAAACGGCAACACGGTGTTTATTTTTACGTGCTGGCCGGTTCCTGAAACACTGGTAATACCGTTTAACGTTGATTTTTCTAACACTGCGTCAAAAACTTCTCCCCTTGAAAGGACGTGTGAGATGTAAATTGTCAACTATTATTTTGAAATAAATTAGACTTCCAGTAGCTACCGCATTCAAGTAATTTCCGTATTAGCATCTTCCGTATTACCATCTCATCTCTTCTCCACCTTGGTGACGTCTTAATAAGCTTTGTCTAAACTCGGAAGACCTCAGTCTGAACCTATGAACGAATGCGTTAACTTTCTACTCATTAGAACTTCAACTCTATAACCTTTAAGCCAATATACTCACTCTACGTATAAGTACTTTATCAATAAATACCTCGTGCCTCATTTATCATCGTTATCACGGTCACCGGACCAACCTCATGCAGGTGGTAGTTAATTATATTTAATAAGTATAAAGGTGCATAGAAAAGCATAGCGTACATTTCAAACAAATCATACTTCACACTTTAAGTTCTTTAGTAACTAGGAACTTAATCTTTAAAATCGAACTGAATGGCATTAGCTTATAGGTTCAAATTCCCAGACAACCTGTGATGAAATTTTGAGGAGTGAAGCCATGCCTTTAAAAGGTTCACGTTACAGAATTAGACCTACGAGATTGTAAGACCAGTCGTCACCGGGGTCGGACGTAAGGCCGCCTCCTAGTAGTAGCGTAGCAGTCTTTCAATGTTGTTTTTGCAGTTAAATATTCTGATAGTTATTTATTCATTTTGTTGCAGATTCTGTTTATTTGATAGGAAAATTCCCCGATAAATTCTGTATAGACCTCATCTGAGGTGAGTTCCATTATTTCCACTTGTTAAAATGCGATTGAAAGCAAACTGTCATATTGTAATAGCTAATAAGATATCTTTATTTATTTGTAATAAAACTTGTATCCTCTACAGGTCTAAGAAGTAGGAGAAGTAATTAAAACTCAAATAAAATATTGTTTCCGTTTCTACTCCTCTTCAATGGTGACCCCAGTAAAGGCCGGAACCAGCAAATTTTCTTAAACTACGTCTCCGTTGCCGAACATTTACCACCCGAGAACAATGGCCAACTCAGAAGAACTACACGCCGTGTCTATAAAAGTACCCGCATTCATGGAACAAGCAGCATCGGGCTGGTTTACTGTGTTGGAGGCCCAGTTCAAAATCAAGAAGATAACCAGTAGCGAAACTATATTTTACCACGTTGTCGCAGCACTACCAGCAGATTTAATACCAAAACTGTCGCCCAAACTACTGGCGGCAGAAGATTATGAGCAGTTAAAAGAAGCCGTGATCAGCATTCATGATAAGACCAAACCAGAATTGTTTTTCAAACTCTTAAAGCGTACTACCATCACTGGCAGACCATCATTTTACTTACGAAAGCTAAACGAAACTGCCTCGAAGATCGGGGTTGGACAAGATCTGATTAAACACCAATTTCTACAAGCATTGCCTAGTTCAATCTCGGTGGTGCTTGCCTCCCAGAGTACACTCTCTCTCGACCAATTAGGCACTTTAGCAGATGAGCTGGTAAATTATAACAAAGGGGAAGTGACGCTACAAGTCAGTAACTCCCAGCCCCGGCAACCTCGTCAAAGAAACAACGGTTCTGTGTCTCCAACTCGTCTCAGTTTACGCCCTTTTAGCCCAGATCAACTGCCAAAAGTGTGCAGAGCTCATCTGTATTTCGCAGAAAAAGCCCGAACGTGCAAACCATGGTGCCGCTGGCCAGACAAGAAAAATTGCACAGTTCAGACTAGCTCAAGAGCAAGCTCACCAAGCCAGGCCAAGAATGTGGGAAACTAGAAGGGCGGGTCGCCCTGGCCATATCCGACCCGCCATTATTAGAAATATCCGCATGGATAGGCGATTCACAACTACAAATAAGTATGATCATCGACACGGGAGCTTCAGTCTCCATTTTGCCACTCAGATACTCGAGGGGATTAATAATAAGTCCAACCGCAGTAAAAATCACCTCAGCAGGTGGTCAAGCTATAGAATGCTTTTCCATCTGTATTATCTCCTAAATCTCCAACATCACCCGCAGTTACATCCAAAGTGTTTCATTCCATAGAGACAGCTGAAGCAAGGCCAACTTTTGCCAAAGTTCGTCAGCTATCGGCGGAGAAATTTGAAGCTGCCAAGACTGAATTTTCTAAATTGCTACAGGCAGGAATAATCAGGCAGTCTAAGAGTCCGTGGTCTTCACCGTTACATTTAGTGCCCAAGCCAACACCCGGTACGTGGCGAGCATGTGGAGACTATAGAGTATTAAATTCCATCACCAAGCCGGACAGATATCCCATCCCACATGTGAACAGCGTCGCCAGTAAATTACACGGAATGAAAGTGTTCTCAAAAATAGATCTGCTCGCCGCTTACCATCAAATCCCGGTCAAGGAAGAAGACGTAGAAAAAACTGCCGTTGCCACTCCATTTGGACTATTCGAGTATCTGTACATGCCTTTCGGACTACGAAACGCTGGAGCTACATTCCAAAGATTTATGGATAACCTTTTTAGGAACATAAATTGCACCTTCATCTATATGGATGATATCCTCGTATTTTCTGTCGACCATGACCAACACCTGAAGGACCTGGAAGAAGTATTAAGCATATTAAGCAGGAACAATTTGAAAATTTCTCAAGAAAAGTGTTTATTCTTCAAAAGTGATCTGGACTTCCTGGGCTGCAACATATCCGTCCAAGGACTTAAGCCGACACGCTCCAAAGTGAAAGAAATAGAAGAGTTTCCAGAACCAACTGATTCTAAATCCTTACGTCGTTTCTTAGGAATGATAGGATTTTATAGAAGATTAGTTCCAAAATTTGCAGATCTCGTTTTCCCGCTGACAGAAACTATAAAACATAACCCAAACTCAAAGTGTCTCCAATTAACACCTGAAGCAAAAAAAGCGTTCCGGGACGTAAGAGGCGTGCTAGCAGAATTAACCGCGCTGGCGCATCCTGTCAGGGGGACAACACATTATCAATTAGTTACTGATAGTTCAAGCTATGCAATGGGAGCGGCTCTGCACCAAGTTGTGGATGGACAGCGTATACCTATTGGATTTTATTCAAAAAAGTTGAGCGACGCACAGAACACTGATTCAACACTGGCAACAGGCAACACTGCATCACACTTGAAATCAGAGAACCGCTATCTAGACCGAGATTGTAAGACCAGTCGTCACTCTGGGGTCACCATTGAAGAGGAGTAGAAACGGAAACAATATTTTATTTGAGTTTTAATTACTTCTCCTACTTCTTAGACCTCAGATGAGGTCTATACAGAATTTATCGGGGAATTTTCACTGTTCCCTTTACCACGTTTTACTGATTCTGTTTATTTGATAGGAAAATTCCCCGATAAATTCCAAGATAACCAGACAAAAAAAAGTAGAAGTAATTAAAACTCAAATAAAATATTGTTTCCGTTTCTACTCCTCTTCAGTCTCATCTACGCAGCGTAATATATTGTGATCATGAATTTAATATGCGTGCAGGTCTAGCGTATGAATAGAAATGCGTACAATCATCTCGAGCAAAGAGTTTGGTTCGAATTTCATTCTTACACCATGTATATAATTTATACCACGAAAAAATAATATATTTTATTGGTATTTCATTCCTTTACGCTTGATTCTACGAAACATAAAAATAAACTAATCTAAAACCATTCATCGCCGCCTTAAGTAGTACATCACGATCAAAATTAGACACCCACGTAACAAATTCATTTGGGAGCTTTCTCTCTATCAACTAGGAAAGACCCCACATCAACCTAGCTTCTTCTGTACAGCAAATATCCTCAGAAACCAACACATGCAGAGAACGGTTACTATTTTGTCTTTAAATTAAACTCAAGTTGACTTAAACAGCTTATTTTTGGTGGTAAATATAAATACAATGGCTTTAAGAGTGAAAGTATTGCCAACCTTAAATAATTATTTATATCCACTCATTCCAAATTATATTTTACAGATAATTGTGCGAAGTGACTGTTACAGTAAACTTAAGTTATTCTGATATTCTCAGATGTCATTCAAATATAAAAAAGACTTAGGAAAAAATCCTAGTGAAGTAAACATTGGAGCAAAGTTTCTCACCTGTTCACTGCAGCTTGTCAGCACTGCACTCAACTGCGCTGTCAAGAAAACTGATCGAACCTCGAATGTCTGCAATTGTCTTGAGGGCTGGCAAGTGGTGGACGGTACAGACGGTGAAACAGGTGTGCTTTAAGTCGACGTGTACTAACATTCCTTATGTTAGTATACGTACATTTCGATTCTATAATATTATTCGAATGAGGAGACGTTATTACTTATTCCGAATAAGAACTAGAAAAAAGATTCTTTACTGGCGGGGATCAGCAAAACGATGCCATTGTAATGGGACTTTCACGTGACTTTATAAAAATATGATCTTGTTCTGTGGTATTTCGTTTCTTTTTCTATTTTATTGATCGGTGGAAACGGTGTGCATGGACACTTTTTTTCTGCTCAGAGATTGTGAATGGGAACCCCAACAGCCGGATTTTATTATTAGTGAAAATATTTATTTAAAATTGGTACATTCATAAGTGCGATTTACCAAACAACAAACAACAAAGAATCCCAATGCCACGTGTAACTCCGTTCATATTCTTCAAATGGCGGTGTTCGGCATCTATTCACTGCAATACTGCGTAAACTTCTTTGTTCTAACAAAGAAGTGTACGCAAACTTCTTTGTTCTAACAAAGAACCTCGTTGCATGCATCAGAAAGATAAAAAGACTACGTTTCAATTTTCGTTACACCTGCGCGTCGTGCTCAGGTTGAGGCTCCTCCCTCAACTCGTTCCCGAGAGCAACGAGCGCAGCCACGCTCTTGTACAGTATCAGCTCGGTCTTACTCTATAACATTTATTAATATTATGAACATAAATAATCGATTATATCCAATATTGAATCATTATTAATAAATTTTTCGAGAAATGCAACCAATCCTCCACCAACATTCGAAGGCTGAGTTAGTTTCTTTATAGCGCCACTTCGACTTATTTAAAGAAATCGAAGCAAATGTTATCAAAGAAACTTGGTTTCAACTAGCACCAGAGCTTGGTTTTTTAACCTGAATTTAGTATGATTGAAAAATTATGCATATCGAATAACGTTGATAATGATAAAATATTTATTTATATGTAGTTCGTAAGAAGTGCGAAGCAAATTTATGTATTGAACACTGTCAGTTTAACCTAGCATTGCTTGAGACTTGTTCCACCTGAACTCTGATAATCCTTGTATTGTATCAGCTTTCATTGCTTTAATCGTTATAAAATTAATACGCTAATATTGTTTTCAAATAAGCTTCAGATTAAAATAATTTATTTCAATAATATATTAGTTTTAGCATGCAACCCGCATCCTTCATTTTGCAATGCATCATGGAGAAGTTGGAAGACAAATAAAGACGAGTCAGTGGAGCTGAAAGACCTGTAAGCATTAGAAGTCATGCAAATAAGTTCAGGTGTATACATAACGTAAGAAGCATCCTCATGCATCAAAGTGGAAGTACAGAGGCTTTAAAATTTTTCTCAACAAAATCAAAATATTTTTTAACGAAAGAAGTGAACTGTTATATCTGTGATGGCAAACAAGTCTACAACCTTCTTTGAAGCAAAATTTATAGACTGTACCAGACTTTTGGAGAACTCCCACTTTTTTGCAAAAACTGACCTTTTGTCAAGATCTTTCCACCTGACGTTGGTTTACATCATCACTCGACTTATACTAGTTCCGTATGGTGCTAGGCATTTCAAAACTGAACATATACTTTCGAATAGCCTTGTCTAGTTTATTCTTGAACGCGTTTACACTCTGAGCGTCAACAATATCACCAGGGAGGCTGTTCCACATGTCGGTGACTCGAAGCGATAAGAGATGTTGTCGCATGGATAAATTGCACCGCAGTTTTTTCAGCTTATAACTTTAGCTCTCGCTCAACCAACGCCATCTATAAAGACTTGTTCGACCCTGAAAATCTAAATCAATGAATTTCTGGTCATTAATTTCACGTGTTTAAACAAGATAATTCTGCCATATATAATACCAACATTATTTGTATTATTATTTGTATGTATTATTTGTACAAACCTTAAAAAATCACGGGGAAAAATTGTGCCTGTTGAATTTCAGTTGCCAGCTTCTGATTGGTTCCATAACTTGAATGAAGAGCAGTGGTGCAGCAGAGGTGCAGCTCTGAGGGTTGAAACCTTGCAAGTGAAGTGAACAGGAACAGATGAAGTGAACAGGAACAGATGAAGTGAACAGGAACAGATGAAGTGAACAGGAACAGATGAAGTGAACACGAACAGATGAAGTGAACAGGAACAGATGAAGTGAACAGGAACAGATGAAGTGAACAGTAACAGATGGAGTGAACAGGAACAGATGAGGTGAACAGGAACAGATGAAGTGAACAGGAACAGATGAAGTAAAAAGTAACAGATGTAGTGAATAGGAACAGATGAAGTGAACAGGAATAGATGAAGTGAACAGGACTATATTGAAAAGGAAAACAAATAGAACAATGAGCAGGAAAAACAGGAACAGTGAACAGAAAAACAAACAGAACAGTGAACAGGAAAGCGAACGGAACAGTTAACAGGAAAGCGAACGGAACAGTGAACAGAAAAACAAACAGGAACAGGGAACAGAAAAAACAAACAGGAACAGGGAACAGGAAAACAAACAGGAACAGTGAACAGGAAAACAAACAGAACAGTGAACAGGAAAGCGAACGGAACAGTGAACAGAAAAACAAACAGAACAGGGAACAGAAAAAACAAACAGGAACAGGGAACAGGAAACAAACAGGAACAGTGAACAGGAAAACAAACAGAACAGTGAACAGAAAAACAAATAGGAACGGGGAACAGGAAAACAAGAAAAACACTGAACAGGAAAGCAAACAGAATAAAGAACAGGAACAGTAAACAGGAAAACAAACAGGAACAGTGAACAGATAAACACGTATAATGTTATCACAATTCGTACTGCGCAAGATTATTAGGCACGATCATTAAGATATTATTACAGGTTTGAAAGTACAAGTTTTTCTGTATCGTTAAAATGCGTCAAATGAGTCACGTACGCAATAAAATACTCATTAAAAATATAAGAAGCGATTATAATCACGCAAAAATGACAATTCATGTTAGTATGAGCGTTGCAGCTCTCTTCGCTGGCTCCATTACAGCTTTGAAAAAACGAGAGCGCGGAGGTGAGGCGAGTGCGCGGTACACTCGGACCAGCAGCACACCTGTGACACGTATACCTAAGCGCACCTGTTACACGTGTAATTCCAGACCAACTGCGTAGTTGGTTCAAGTTAAAATATTAAGTTGATCAGTGTTGATGATTCGGGTAAATTTACTTTTCTATGTAGCTATCGTAAGCAATGTTTTATTCTCAGTAATCAGTTAATTTAAAATCATACTTTTATATAAGAATTTCTTGAAAAAATGAATCCAATGAAAATTGGATTGAAATTTTAAAATTGCCTCTCAACTTGAATTGGCTCCAAACATCGTAGACAATTTGAATTTTTTAAAAATTTAAAACTAAACAAACATAAGTTATGGTTCCTGTAAGTGATAATGATGATTTTAGCCGATATAATCGATTATATGTATCAATTTACGAAAACATCTTTTTAGAAAATCAACGACGCTTTAAAATGTATATAAGAAAATTAACAAACGTATCATCGAAACAATAACCACACAGGGATATGTTGTAATCATTAAACGTATCATCGAAGCAATGATAACACGGGAACATATTGTTACCATTAAACGTATCATCGAAGCAATGATAACACGGGAACATATTGTCACCATTAAACGTATCATCGAAGCAATGATAACACGGGAACATATCTGTCTCTTATACACATCTAGATGTGTATAAGAGACAGGTGGAACACTCGTCTGAACACACTCGCCTGAACACACTCGTCTGAACACACTCGTCACAACACACTCGTCTGAACACACTCGTCACAACACACTCGTCTGAACTCACTCGCCTGAACTCACTCGTCTGAACACACCCGTCTAAACACACTCGTCTGAACATTCTCGTCGGAACACACTAGTCTGAAAACACTCGTCTGAATACACTCGTCTGAATACACTCGTCTGAACACACTCGTCGGAACACACTCGTCCGAACACACTCGTCAAAACACACTCGTCCGAACACACTCGTCAAAACACACCCTATAGTTAGACTTTTCTATGTCGGTTAATTTTAACAAGCTCTAATGATCATGCTTGGCCGAGTAAACTTTTGTTGAACAGCATTTGATGTCTCGGATTGTACTGAACACAAACTGGCTTCGCACATCAGAAACACAAGCGACTCGATGGCAGCGCTACAGGTTTCTCGACATAAAAGCTATGAAACTGCAATGCATGCTATACCCTCGCTAGTTCTTAGTGTCAGAACGTATACATACTGGCAGCCAGAAAACTGCAGTGTCTGCTAGCTCCTCGCCAGTTCTTAGTGTCAGAACGAATACATACTGGCAGCCAGAAAACTGCAGTAGTGAACAGCAACAGATGAAGTGAACAGGAACAGATGAAGTGAATAGGAACAGATGAAGTGAACAGGAACAGATGAAGTGAACAGGAACAGATGAGTTACAATGAACAGGAAAAAACAGGAACAGTGAACAGAAAAACAAACAGAACAGTGAACAGGAAAGCGAACGGAACAGTGAACAGAAAAACAAACAGGAACAGGGAACAATAAAACAAGCAAAACACTGAACAGGAAAGCAAACAGTATAATGAACAGGAACAGTAAACAGGAAAACAAACAGGAACAGTGAACAGGAAAACAAACAAGAACAGTGAACAGATAAACACGTATAATGTTTTCACAATTCGTACTGCACAACATAATTAGACACGAACATTAAGATATTAATACAGGTTTGACAGTACAAGTTTTCGCGTATCGTTAAAATGCATCAAATGCCTCACGTACGCAAAAAAATACTCATTAAAAATATAAGAAGCGATTATAATCACGCAAAGAAGACAATTCATGTTAGTATTAACGTTGCAACTCTCTACGCTGGCTCCATTACAGCTTTGAAAAAACTAGAGCGCGGCGGTGAGGCGAGTGCGCAGTACAGTCGGACCAGCAGCACACCTGTTACACGTAAGCTTAAGCGCACTTGTTACACGTGTAATTCCAGACCAACTGCGTAGTTGGTTCAAGTTAAAATATTAAGTTGATCAGTGTTGATGATTCGGGTAAATTTACTTTTCTATGTAGCTATCGTAAGCAATGTTTTATTCTCAGTAAACAGTTAACTTGAATATTTTTCTATATAAATATTCCTAATTAATAATGTCTACTAGAACCCATTTTTTATTATTTCTATTACTATTACTATCAGTACTGGCATTTTATTTTATATATTTACTAAAAGATTTTTCTATATAAATATTTTTGATGAATAATGTCTACTAGAACCCATTTTTGTATCAGGTAATGAGACAGAAGTGTGCCTCGCCGTTGGCTCATAGTTTATCCATTTATCCCATCCTACCAGCGAACAATCCTGTACCTCTTCTTATATGTGCCGATTTTTTATATTTTGATCTTTATCTTCCATTTTTCATCAAATTACATTCAACCGGATAATAAATTAAAAGAGAAAGATCATCTCGCTTTTTGGGTAAGGGTTCAATCCTAATTCTAGTTAGTTAATTCATACATGGAAGGGAGAGGAAGCGCTGCTGCTGCATGTTGAAAAGTCATGTGATGTGGAATCACCGACATGTGGAACAGCCTCCTTGATTACATCGTTGACGCTCAGAGTATGAACGCGTTCAAGAACAGACTAGATAAAGCTATGGATAAATATATGTTCAGACATGAAATGCCTAGCACCATATCGAACCCGGTGGAAGTCTATAGTATATAGCTATAGCTATTTCAAACTATCGTCAGTCATGAAGAGTTCCGGTCAAATGACACTTTAAATCTGTGAACAAGTCACGAAACGTTCCAGAATAGGCGACAGGATACATCAGGCCTACTCTTCAGTGCCCACATAACTGTTATTTTATCTTATTTTGAAAAGTCATGTTATGTGGTCCGTCGACTTAACGTGCCATCAGCTCTGAATACAAAGCACGCTGCGCGTAGCGAACTTGTTGGGATAACTCATGTAAACAGCCAAGCTCCATACCAGCCACCAAACGCTCACATCACTTGAATTACTTTGAAATTTAGATTAAAATATTAATTTAAATTAAAATTTACACATATCATAAAAAAATGTGGATGCATATTATTTGCCTTCAAATATCTAGTTAATTAGCTACTCGAGAAATCGTGTGACATTATTATCGTTCGGTTCCTCTGACGAATCAAAGATGTGAACTTGGAAATATTAATACCGCATTCCTGCTCACTGTGAGCTGAAACGTCATATAATATTTTATAATATAATATTCTTCTCGGATAATATTTCTCAATAATTCCACCATTTGCTTGCTGGCATCGCAGAACAGCTGGCAGATAGCCGCATGTATAGAATAGAATAGAAGTGTCGGCACTGAAGAAATAGGTCCATGTCAAATGCAATCGTGTACCAAATTAAAGAAAAGAAGTGTTCCACGCTAAGCATATATAAGCGATATATCTTACATATACTCGATGCATATATTCGTTATGATTATGGTTAAAAAATTTGCTTACTGTTGATGACGGCGTGCTGGAGACTGCCAGCGGTATAGATTAGTTAAGTCATCGCCCGAGACATGCGCGTGCTCAGTCTGGGCTAATAAATATACATTCACATTTTTATTAAGTATGTAATATTTGTATAGCTTTGCCTGCAGAAGCTATCTATTTTTGAAGCTTCTACCCATCATCTCGAGGATGGTTGGGTGCGAAGCTACTAGACGGTAACAATTCGAGTGACGTGAAGTTGTAGTGACTCGAATTCACATCTCGCACTAGCATTTCTCTCGAATGTCATAATTAATTGTATTAATCCTTTAAACACGTGATTATCGACCTATATAACAATATATTGTTTAATTATCTTGATCTCGATTACGTATTTCGGATTTCATCAATTTCACTTTAAACATTATAAAATATACAGTAGTTAATCATCAATTTTCGAGTACGAATAACACTCGTGTAATAACGGAATGATGAAGTTTAGTAAATGTCGAAAATATTTTGTTAAATTGTACCAGGAAATATTGTGAAATTTCTCAAGAACGCCAGCGGAGAACCATTTGCTAATCGCGCACTAGCTATTGAATCATTTTCTAAACGAGGCCGTGGGGTTAACATCAACTATACGGGGTGAGCTGCTAAGTACTTCACTAGAATTAAATTCTTTTAATGTAATTGATTATTTCATGTAACTGTAATAACTAAATTGTGTTTAATATTCTTTTGATATTGTTACTCCACTAAGTTCATGTTTGTATTCTAATGCCAGTGCCACACCGCCCCACAGGTGTTGGTCGTGCCGTCATTCTTCATCCCATCAAAGCATCAATAAACATAGCAAACCTTCTGAATCTTACTCAAGCCCCACGTAACGCCTATATACTACGAACAATAGGGAGAGGATGAACTTGTATATCTCAATTCACCATACTTAAACAAGCCCTACAGTCATATCCCTAAAAAGTCGTACCATAATATATAATGAAGATTTAAGGATATGTGTCTCAGAGTCACAGTAATTATCTCCATTGTCTATGTAGTAAAATAATGAAGACTTGGCAACCCAGGCTATATTCGAACAAATGACCAGTTACCTGGAGGCATTCTACATATCGCGGGGCTGTGTACTTTTGAAGTAACTGAATGTTATGGATTTATTGCGATAAAGTCGAGTCGACCAACCTTATCTGTGATGTGGCCGTGCGCACTAATAACACACTTCAACGCGCGATAACAGCACGCTGCACTCTGGTGGATGTTTACGTAAGCTCTCGCGTGACGTCATAGCGCCAAGCTGCGTCACGCTTGTATATTTAAATAAACTACTATTGATGCCTGTACATTCAATAATTAATGATAAATTAAACTCTTTTTCATGATATATTATTTTTTTACATATTGTTCATTTGAAGTAGTTCGCCCAAGCTCTGGTACAACGGAGCATATATTAATTACAAAACAAATAACACAATAACGTAAAAAAATTTAGAACAAGAATCGTATAGTATTTTCATGGAATATATTAATGCCAAATGTTTTTTCATAATTCTAAATGCTTCATGTTCGATTTGTTTTATATTCAGAAAATTTAGTTTCTTCTGCGAGCATATATGAAATCATCAATATTGACATTTTCATTGGGAAAACTGATTCAGGAATGGAATAATAATCAATGAATATTATGTCTATCGTTGCCTTTGAATAGATAATTAGGGTGGCCCAGTGGTTAAAGTTCAGAGTTCCAAGATTGGCGCAGAGAGGCGCGGGTTCGATCCCAGCTCTGTGCGCCAGTTTCTGGTCAGAATCGGCGAGGAGGCCGGGCGGTTAAGCACAGCAGGATATTGTAGCAGTGAGTTGCGAGTTCGAGACCGCAAAATGCTGTGAATGTTCTGCGATGTTAAGAATCGGCGACAGGCCTACGGCGCCTAATAACGCTGAAACCGCTATTATTATTATTATTACGGACGACACAGCACCATCTAGCAGGAGGAAACGAGTTCACTATCTTTGACGTGTTGAGCAAAGTTACGCTATGTGTATAACAGTTTTATCGAGTGGATAAGGGTTGTGAAGACTGTTTCCTTATCTTGCTTAGGTTGATGATTTAATACGGCTTAGCGTTGGCGCTGTTTCCTTCCAAATAACTCCTATCGTTACCAGGTTGTTGTTATACAAACACTATGATTCATAACTGCCATTTGGAGTGACAGTGCCATTGCTTCAATTCGATCGTGTCATTGAATCCAGCCTCCAGGATAGAATGATCTCTCGTTCAGAATAAAGAACAAGTAGAACTGACTCCCTGCTTAATTAAGGCGTTCATTTCTTTGGTATCCACGCATTAAAAAGCAGATGTGATATAGTCGTGCAGAGGTAAATATAAGTTTGGACTAAATGCAACTCGCGCCTTGTAAAACCAAAGTATCTTAACTCTTACACAACTCGAGTAGCTTAACATCAAAATTTTGATAGATTTGATCAAGTGATCTTTAATGATCAGTTTGAAGACTTGCCGTAACCTACTTACGCACGTTGCAGAAATCTGACAAGATGATTAGGCAAGCCCCAAGTTATTTATTTGAAGTTGAGAAGTAAGGAACATGGTCGTATATTTTCGCGTTATTAACCACATGCTAAATAATCACGTTCTTATCCGTCATGCAATTAAGAAATCTTATCACTACCGGGAGTGTTGATAACCATTGAATCACTCCGGATGAAGAGTAAAAACATCGCTCAATTTGAACATGTTTGGCGCCTAGACAAGCCGAGACTTGCGGTCAACGAAAAAAAAAGCCTCGAGAAAATGTAGATACTTGGAACTATGCAAGTCTCACACATCCTACAGAAATAATGTATTGGGATTATTCATATTGACAATATTATGAAATATCGTGTATTCAAAATACCGATTAAAGAGACGAAAAGAATAGATTACAGTAAATTCATCTTGCCACTATGGAATGGTTAGCATGGTTTTATACCCTAGGTTTACAGTTGACAGATTCAGAAACCATTAATACAGTGCGATAACAAAAATTTAATGTTAATTCTTATCCTCAATCACTTCAGATATTCCAACGGCTCAGACAATCCGTGGAGGTGAAGATCATTACGGTTAACACTAAAAAATTTGAAACCAAAATTATATTTATGGTCGATCTTTCGTACTTTCTCCTTTACTGCATAAATTGCCAAACTTGCAGAATGTAAGAAATGAGACCCAATTAATTTCGGATACAATTCTACTTCATCCCTATAATGCCAGACTTCCTGAGATCCTTTTTAATTATGCAGGATTCTAAGCTAATTTGGTGTGCGCTGAGGAGTGGAATGATACCAGTAAACCTGCGTACGTATGGCGATCGTTGTTCCGAGCTGAGCTCTGGGGGGCAAGCTATGCAAGTAGAAGGAACAGTGCTGGGCACACGTGCGTGACTTCAAAAGGTGACCCGTCAAGTTACACTAACACCAAACAAACTAGAAAAACGAGAAAGTCAGCCGTTGTTAGGACTGCTTCAACGCACTGCATAACACGGTAAACATCTCCGAGCCACAGACCACACAGAGGACGAGCCACCACACACGGCGTCACGCCACCCAGATGTTAGTAGTGTCAGAGATGATTACGTTATACCACAGCACGTCACATTACACGTTATCAGAAACGCCCTCAGCCTCAGTGTGGAAAGGCTCGGTCACTTCGATCTCGCCGCACGCGTCGACGACCACGTCGCTGCCGCTCACTGGTCTGTCGCGCCCGTCCGTCTTCACACCCTCGATCTTACGCACCACCGTCTGGTAGTTAATAGCATTAATTAAAATGACACGCTTTAAAGTAAAATTTTGCATTTGTATACAGCAAAAAAGAAGAGCATTAAAACCACGGTTTATCACCAATAGCTCTGAGTTTTGGTTGGTTGTGGTGACTAGGATTGAAATTATTGATGAAGGGTTGATTGTGGTTACTAGGAATGAAAATGAGTGATGAAGGGTTGGTTGTGGTGACTAGGAATGAAAATGAGTGATGAAGGGTTGGTTGTGGTTTTGTGGTGACTAGGAATGAAAATGAGTGATGAAGGGTTGTTTGTGGTGACTAGGAATGAAAATGAGTGATGTAGCATTGGTTGCGTAGGAAGATGAGTGATGCAGGGTTGTGGTGACGCAACACACAGCTGATGACTAGTTGTAACTAACCATGCCCTTGAGAACTTTGCCGAAGACGACATGTCTGCCGTCAAGCCAGCTCGTCTTCTTGGTAGTGATGAAGAACTGGGAGCCGTTGGTGTCCTTGCCAGCGTTAGCCATGGAGAGCCAGCCTGGCCCGTAGTGCTGCAGCTTGAAGTTCTCATCAGCAAACTTGTCCCCGTAGATGCTGCGGCCTGCGTACGTGATGAGTATTAGTGGCAGATAATTGAATTATAGAGCAAGAGACTCTTCAAATATCTTAAAGGTGATGATCACAATTCTGATCAATTCAATGTTCCTGGAAAGATCAAGAAAAAGAAAAGTTACCTATGTATTGTAGTGTTAATGTAAAGAAGAATTTTCAGGAAATGCATCAAAATTTCAAGAGAAAATTCCATAATCTTGAAAAAATGATTGGCAAGCATATTCCGCGGTAGTGATTCCAGGAGAAATGGACAAAAGGTTCCTGAATAACATGACACTTATTAGGAAAGTCTCATGGCATATTTTAGTCACAATATATAGTATTTTACTTTTATTGCCTTTAAATTGTGTTTACCTAGACATATCTTACAGTATACTTGACGTAGAGCATATAGGTAGCAAACTAGGTTAGTTGGTCCTTTAATTAAGCTATACCTTATCAGCCTGAAATTAAATTTTGCAATATTCCTTACTCTGGCTATTTGCATGAATTACCTACACTTCTTGTACTTTAGTACGAGGACCTTTACGGATGGTATGTAAGCAATCACAAGCAGTGGTTCCAGCAGTCACAATAAGCCTAAAAAGCACAAATAGATCACTTACAATTTATACATTTATGTGTCTTGCCCTTCATTGGGTCAAGTTCAGACTTGCTCACCTCCAGTACCATCTCCCTTGGTAAAGTCTCCACCCTGCAGCATGAAGTCCTTAATGATCCTATGGAACTGAGAGCCAACATAGCCTTCCCCCTTGGGTTTTAGACAGAGCTGCCGGAAGTTTTCTACTGTCTTGGGCACGGTGCCTCCAAAGAGACCTATTTCAATGCGACCAGCGGGAACACCTCCAATGGACATGTCAAAGTACACCTGCACAACAAATGAATCCATTATTGAAAATAAGAATCTTCTTTTTGCATCTACACATATAAAGGAATTGCCACAATATTTACCAGTTACACCAGTGAGAATGATAACTTTGACTACAGCAAGCAACTTGCATTTTCCAGAAAATGAGGGAAATGACTAGAAGTGAACAATATTTTCAACAATTGTTAAAGTTTGCAATATTGCCCAATGCTTGTACAATAAATTAATGCATATTGTAATATCATGAAAAAGATTAAGGTTACAAAGTACATCATGTTGATTGTTGAGTAAATCTATGTCAAAAAACAAAAGGACTGGAAGCAATATTTGCTGGCACAAAGTAATTGAATTAGAACAACGTTTCCTGTTAAAATACCTACTTACTTAGTCAGCAAACAGATTCTAAAACAAAAAAGTGTCAGGTTTCTGAGACAAATTCCTTGAACATAACCTGCATGTTAAGATATATTATAGCTTTTCAGAGATCTATTTTCAGTACAAGCGCTTTTTTCATTAGAACCTTGTATTCTGGCCAGCCTGTAGATTTTAAAGAATTGAGTTTCATTGTTAATCTTTGCAGGATATTTCAAAACTAAAAAAACCAAACATGATATTTCAAAACTAAGAAAATCATAAAAGCACCCTTCCATTGAAGGTACTATTTTTTACAAATCTTGTCAAATCTTTGTGAAAAAATATCACAATTTAAGCCAAGCTTGATTTATTTTGTGGTCACTACACTCCATTAATTGCATAGAACAATATAGTCAAATGGGGTAAGACAGGATCGCAGCCTTCATGGAGTAAGAAGGGACCAGCCATAGAAAAAACCTATTGGCTCAGTTTTTCCGGCCGCCGGACGGACTCCAACATAGAAAAAACCTAGCCGATCAACGAAAACATCGCAGGTTAGGTCCCAGGGTGCAGAAAATGGAAGCAGCGTCACCAATATAGTCAAATGGGGTAAGACAGGATCGCAGCCTTTATGGGGTAAGAAAGGACCAGCCCATGGCATGCATTCTAAATGCACTGAATTCAATTTGACAAAAGAATATGTTAGAACAATCATTGCCTGTCATTTCAGTGTTTGTGGCAACCCTCTTATGCAAATAATGAATTTCTGGCTAATTTTCAAAGAAAACCTATGTAAAGAAGGGTCACAAAATAGTTAACCCTGTTTGGGGAATAAGCTCTGTCTAATGACAAAAAATTTTTTGGCCAGGTTTGTGGATGTAGGCAGGTAACCTCAAGTAATAGGCAACTTTTTAGACATACTAGGCATTCCTACCTGCTACCATCACTGCCTGACATCTATTCTAAAATGGGGTAAAAAAGGACCAGACATGAGGTAAGATGGGACCACTAAATGATCCTGTTTTACCACACAAGTGGTCCTGTCTTGCCCCACAAATGTTCCTCTCTTACCCCACAGTTTATCAAAAATAGTTTTTAAATGAATATATTATTGTGTAGTACATGGAGTATTTTGGTCAAAATTTTTATCTTTTTCTCAAACTTCATTATAACTTGTTAGTTTTTTTTAATTAGAGAAATTTAGTGCACTATTTTAAATTGCATGAAAGGGATATAGAAAATAGGGATGTCTATTCCCATTAGTGAGCTGCAGAACTATGTGCAAGATTGGCTGGGGGAAAAATCACTGTGAAACATGAAAAATAATTATGATCACAACTCTGTGAGAGGGCATGAGCTAGGTTTGAAGAAGTGCACCACAAATGCAGTTAGCAAGAAAATGCATGATGTCTGACACTTAAGTTATCATCCATTGGTTTTATTACCAATTTGATAAATTTTTCAGACGATGACACTAATGGAATATACATGAAGCATTTAGCAGTGCTCTACAATGAACCAAAGCCAACCCACTATTACCGTACTATGCTTAACAAAGTTTTTTCGTGACAAAAACTTCAATGTGACTGATATTAGAGTTTACTTCCAGCAACACAAAACAGTAACAAGTGGTTGTTTAATCAAATAATGGATAATATTGAATATCAGATTTGTACTTTTAATAAAAACCTTGTAACATAAGATATACCAGTTGGTCCTTTCTTACCCCAGCCTGGTCCCATCTTACCCCAATGGGGTAAGATGGGACCAGCTCACTTCTTTTAATCTGTACAAGAAAATATGTTAGATGCAAAACGTCTGAGTTGTAGCTTAGAAGTCCATTGCATAACTACACCTTTTGATAGGTTTAGGTTTTTTTAGTTATTCAAAGTATAGATGCTACATGCTTGTTAGTGATTTCGGTCCTGTCTTACCCCATCTGACTATACATGGGTTCTTAAGCCCAAAGCGTCGCCGACCATTTTCAAAATGCGTCGCCGGGTAATTTTTAATGAAAAGCCATTTATGCTGAGTAATGAAAAACTATTTACAAGCCACAAACTTATTTACAAGGTTGCATGCACGTGTTACCCCAAATGACTAATTTTACCCTAAAAACAGCCTGATTGTACAGCAAGTGTCAACTGAACATGTGATGATGCAGTCTGATCACTAATGTGACCGCAACTACATTTTGTTTACATTTTTTTGGCGGGAACTCATCGCAACCAATTTCTGGAAAAGCTTTACTGCATCCTGATCCATCCAACGTACCGGAAACCTTACTATTTTTCTAAATAGTTGGCCAAAGACTGACAAATATATTAAATGCAAGAATTACTATCTAAATGTGTCAGCAAGATCTTCTGAAGGCGTAAATTTTGCTACTGAAGCATCGCCAAAGATCTTGCAATATTCATCCAATGATGATCCACTCTCTGCACAGTGGGACTTAGGTCCAGTTAGGAACAGGTTCCATTAAAACTTTCCGATGCCGACCGCCAAAAACGGATTTCAGATTCTTAAGCTACACCCCAAAAAACATATAATTAAAATAACAACACCCTTTTTTTGGATGCACTTAATCTCAAGTAATACCTTTCCCAGTGATGGTTGGGCTCAGCCCTCAGGCCATTGTCTGAAAATTTACAGAATAAAAAATGTTTTCAAGGGCACATTCAAAATTGGAAAATCAGGACTAAGACCCAAAGCCACAGACAGTGTCTGTATTAGTGTAGGGTAAATGCGGTATATTCCGACACATTAAGGACACATCGAGAAATGAAAAACTAATTAAACTATAAAAAAAAAACGTATGCGTTACTCGAGTTCTGTTTGCTTTACATAACTCAAAACACCGCACGACGCACCAGCAATGATGAAACGTCACAAAATGTTGCCATATTTATTTAAAAGCCTTTAGAATGCAAACCTACCAAATCTCCATATTCCGACACTGTGTGTGACTATATTCGGCACGTAGTGAGACGTATTCCGACCGCACTTCAAATTGTACTGATACGTAATTCCAACATCCACGTGTTCGAATTCCGATTGCTGTGTGAGCTGTATTGGAATATGACACGGCTTTGAATTAGAACACTATTGAATATTGAGCACTAGTCCCACTGTGCAGAGAGTGGATGAATATTGCAAGATCTTTGGCGACGCTTCAGTAGCCAAATTTTCGCCTTCAGAAGATCTTGCCAACACATTTAGATTGAAATTCTTGCATTTAATATATTTCTCAGTCTTTGGCCAACTATTTAGAAAAAAAGTAAGGTTTCCGGTACGTTGGACGGATTACGATGCAGCGAAGCTTGTCGGGAAATCAGTTGCGATGAGTTCCCGCAAAAAAATGTAAACAATGTTTTTTTGATTGCGTAGTTTCGGTCACATTAGAGCGGTCAGACTGCTTTATTACATGTTCAGTTGACACTTGCTGTACAATCGGACTGTTTTTAGGGTAAAATTAGTTATTTGGGGTAACACGTGCATGCAACCTTGTAAATAAGTTCGTGGCTTGTAAATAGTTCTTCATTACTCAGCATAAATGGCTTTTCATTAAAAATTACCCGGCGACGCATCTTATAAATGGTTGGCGATGCTTTGGGCTTAAAAACCCATATATTGGCAACGCTGCTTCCATCTTCTGCGCCCTGGAGCACTACTTAATTAGGCTTTTAATTAACAGTTATTAAGCTTTTAATCAAGAAAATTTTAATTTTTGCACACAGCTTGGAAGTTTGGAACGAGCTGGGAGTGTTCAATTCAAGTTGTGTCGGAATTAGTTTTTATGAGTCTAAATTCATTTCTCAACTTAATCATCTATTAATTTATTTACCACTTGAAATCAGCAAATAGGGTAAACGCGGTATATTCCGACACATTAAGGACGCATCGAGAAATGAAAAACTATAAAAAAAAAAATGTATGCGTTACGTAAGTTCTGTTGCATTCACATGACTCTCAAAACACTTCACTACGCATCAGCAACAATGAAACGTCACAAAATGTTGCCATATTTATTAAAAAGCCTTTAGAATGGAAACCTACCAAATCCCTATATTCCGTCCATAGTGGCAAAGCAGAGAGTTTTTTAGACTCTCCTCAAGTTCATTTTTGAGTCCTATACGTAGACTACTTAAGTATCCTGGATACCAGCACCACCATACATAAGAAATTGGTTTGAATCTTTGGCAAATGAGGAAATTAAAAATGAACGGATTCTAAAAAATCTCTGGTTTGTCACTATGATTCCGTCACTTTGTGTGGCAATATTTGACACGTGGTGAGTCGTATTGCGTCAGCGCTTCAAATTTAACTGATACGTATTGCCGACATCCACGTGTTTGAATTCCGTTTGCTGTGTGAGCTGTATTGGGATACAACATGGCTTTGAATTAGAACTCAAATTCGGTCCACCACGCCCCACGGCCAGTGTAGCTGTCAGCTGACTTTCTTCAGAAGTGCAAAAGCTTTTGCCGGTGAAGGTGTTTTACGATCGGTCCGTAAAGAAGCGTTGGATCGGTTCAAAATGACATAAGAACAGGTTCTTTTGAATAACCTATGGATTGCCACCATGGGCCAAGACCTAGTGTTTTGGCAGTATTTTGACTCGCAAATGCATGACGTCACCATTTCAACCATCAACAAACGCATGGAACTAAAACAAAGCTTAATATAAAGGAAAAGCTGGAGAGGTGACGGAATTACCTACGATGTTGGAATATACCGCGTTTACCCTACAAGTATACTTAAAGGATTCCTAATATATTCACAGATGTATTTAAAAGTCTCAAACCATAATATTCTTTCTACACAAACAGTTTGTCACTATTTGGTAGAGCAAAGTCAACTGTCAACTTTGACACATTTTTCGATGATCTCATTGGGTGGCATGCACCGTCTCTCTTTGGATCTCAACATTTTCCCGCTAGATGGCCCAGACTTCGTGTTTTGGCAGTAGTTTGACGCACAAATGTATGACGTCACTATTTCAACCATCAACAAACGCATGGAACTAAAACAAAGCTTAATATAAAGGAAAAACTAGAGAGGTGTCAGAATTACCCACGATGTTGGAATATACCACATTTACCCTATTTGTAAGTATTTTTGTCTCATTCATGGGTTGCTGTGGCCTGTGGGGCCATCCGGCCGTGGCCCATGGGCGCTGTGGCCCAGTCCCACACCCATTCCTGATTCCTGGCAGGCTGCAGCCAATTTCTGAGCCAAACTGGAAAATTGGGCAGGAGCAACCACCGTGAACAACCCTACCACACGGGCTGCACGGCACACGCAGTCCGCGCAGTCACACTTACACCTATCAGTCACTATCACTATCAGAAATTCAGAATATACCTATAATAATAATTAAGTTAAACTGTACTGCACATTTTTCCTAGAATTTTTGTGGACCACCTAAACAAGCAAATTTGTTCCACTAGCTATTATACAACATCAGGAAAAAATCCAGATAAACAAGTCTACTCTAAGTGTCTAACCAAATTTGCTTTAGCCTAGGTAGGTGTAGGAGTAGGGCTAATAATGCTATGAAGATGATTGAAGGTCTCCACTTTTCAGGTAGCTAAGAATACTTTAAATGTCCGAAGTCATACCTAGCTACAAAATTAAATATCAAGTTTTTAGTAATTCAAGACAGTTTAGACGGACATAATTTTACTCACTTGATGTGTGACTTTGGGGCCTTTTTTTGCATCGGCATTTCTAGATAGTGAAAAAATAACCAGAACGACAGCACAAACTGCAATAATCTTCATGATTGCAGCTTTATCGAAGTACCAAACCACACGAGCCACAATTCTACAATACCGATACCGGCACCACACAAGCACTGAGGAGCTAATTCAAATGACGCCAACGCTGCTCCGACCAATGAATTGGCCACTACGTGGAACAGTACTATCGCAAATAGTCACGCAACACGATATACTTCTTGCATTGTTATCTTTGTAACTCTACAGAGGAAATTTAGCTCAATATATAAACTTTTGGAATAGTTAAGAATATAAGGTATTGTGTTACAAATTAAAAACGAAATTTCTATTTTTTTATGTACGATGTTGGCTATAAATATGTACCTATGTAGTTGAAGAAGGATTCGGAATGCAGTATATAGTTCAATTTTTTCATATTGAAAACAAATTACAGGTTAGAATATTTCTATCCAGGACATTTGATGGTTGAAGTTCCTGAAAATGTAAATAAACTCTCGCAACCAAGTCAACATATGAAAACTTCCTGCGCTTATTATCATTTTGTGAATTCGTTTTCTATAATTAAACGACTAAGAAAAATTTTTAGATAAATTTTGTGTGGTTAACATAGACTCGCCTTTGATAAGGATTTACATGAGTAAACTATGTGTTAATCAATAATTTTTTCTCAAATAATCGCGTCTTAAAACTGGCACAAGCAATTTAAATTGCACCCTCAATTCATATATATCCTGCTTGAACAATTTTTGGTATTAAATACGCTTAATTTTGATCATATAGGACTCAAGCACAATGCAATTCTACGACAAGAGATCTAATTCCTCCTTGTTGTTAATTATTCTATGCTTTCTTGAAATTAAACAATTGCTCATTCACAATGACTCCGATAGTTATTTGTCTATTCGACCCACTAGCATTAATGTAAGCCAGTAATTAGACACTGACCCGAAATTCCATGAATTACCAAGCAGTGGAAAGAAAATATATTAGACAACTTCATCTTCTTTCTCATGCGGCGACCACAGAAAAATAATTTATTCCTCGGTCTCATGCAAATTGTAGTCTCGTATCTGCCTTAGGTGAACTCGCGGTTTTGTGCAGTTTTTCGATAGCTCGTCAATCACGATTGGCGAGCGAGCTGGTAAAAATTTATGATGATGCGCTATCCCTTAATATGAATGAAAGCATTTACGTCATTAAGTATTTTTTGTTGATAGGAATTAGTCTACGCACAAGCGAACCGAGCGCTTCAGGCGAGAGAGTCAGGCAATTAGGTCTTAACCACTGTCATGTCGGCAGTTTCGGGAGACATGGTTGACCTAATACGTAATACCTAATATATTAGTTGAACCATGAACCTAGCATGTATAGAGACGTGAGGATATCTTCTGAGGATGTCGTGAAAGACAAGAATACAGGAGATTGAAATTTTATATGAATCCTGCATCTTCAAAGTACGAAGGTTTCACATCAATACTTACTGACACAAAACTAACACTTTAACATCAGCAGGAAGCCAGTATGTGCATAGAAGGATATAAATCAAAATACAAGTCATATTTTACGTGATTACAAATTATATTTTATAGTGACAGGCGGCGTGTGAAGTTACAAGCAACACAACATAAGCAAACCGCTCATTTAGTAACCGAACAACAACCAATCATGTATGATTCATATGATTTAAAGACCAATAAATCATAGGTCAACGATGAATTTGTTGTCAAGCTACTTGAGCGTATGAATATCAGAGCGTAAATGGTGCTACGTCCAAACCAGAACTCAGTCCAACGAGCCGAAGCAGGTTGCGCGGTGGAGGCTTCGAACACAAAGGGTATAAAGTGTCACTTGAGAGCCTGTAAATTTACCTGAATGAATTTTTGTATGGCAGCGGGCATAAAATAAAACCCTAGGCACGAAAACAACGAAAGGAAATGAAAATAACAGCATTCGGAGGATTATCCTTGAGTAGAAACCGAAGCTATCAAAGAGCGGTCACTGTTATCCTCGTTTGCTGTTTCATAACGTTTTGTCGGTTTCATCCCTAGGGCTAACATAAAAATTACGCTAACATGGCGTATATTCTTTTAAAAGCTAATACAATTATTAATTTCTTTGATATTCAAACACGTAGACTGATGGCCTTAGACTTAAACCGCCCGAGGAGCGTCGTTCCAGGCGCTCATAAAATTCACATCAGTTCACAAACGTCAACAACTCGACGGTAACATTGATAATTAATTAATTAATCACATTCTTATCGTTGCTGCTAATGGCATAGTTCAGCACATGAAATAAACTCAACCTTACTATTACAGATAAAACTCAGGAGTTAGTAGAACTAGATAAACATTTAGGCCCTAACTAGAACAATAGGATATATGATATATAACTAAGAGAAGTGAACAAGCATCAGCGGCGTTAACCTGCAAGCCACGTTAACCTGTGAATATCAATTACAAAAATTGGTCCCATTGCACTAAAATTACAAGAGTATTATCATTACTTATTAGTATAGGTGTGAAGCAGCATAAGCACATTACAATAGACGTTATATCGTCAGGAACAAAATCATTATTATGAAGCATACAGATATTGACGAGACGTCATATATGGCGACGTCAACGGCGATCTCCCATCTCGGTCGAAGTAACTACTAATCTATTGACGATCCTTTTATAAATACTAATAAATATTAAACTCCATGTTTAAAATGACACTAATTATAACTCTAAGTCAATGAGCAGCGAGTATTGGCACAAGATATTAGAACTACTACAGCCTTTGGGAACCGAGCGATATATGATTACGATCGCTTTTGTCACCAAAGGAAAAGAAAAGATTCTAAGTTTTTTATTACAATCGAAGAACATTTTGTGAACGAAGAGATTCAGTTACAGAGGGGAGCAAGCCTCACTAGAGGCGGGTTGTGTCGATGCATCCAACACAAGTTGAATTCAGCGGCACAATGTCGCAGCGATCGAGCGTTTTATGAAGCTGGATCAATAGTAAACGTCGGACAAAATCAGCAAGACGGAGTCAGTGAGATTTACTGTCAATTCTACAGAATAAAGTTAAGATTTTCCCTCACTGGGGCTAACGATCAAACGTCAATAGGATAGATAATCAGATAGACAGACTGTCAATAATACATACTCTCAGTAAAGAAACCCATCAACAAAAAAGGCTATCAGTGAGGCAAACCGTCAACAAAAAAGGCTATCAGTGAGTTAAACGTCAATAAAAAACAGACTATCAGTCAAATGGGCTGTCAATAAAACAGACTAGCAGTAACGTCAACCGTCAATAAAAAAATCTAACGGCAGCTGGACCTCAAATTCGACACGCTACCATCAGGGATCAGGAGGACAGACGTCCAAACCACCGACATGAAAGCTGGTCGACTGGCCATCACAGAATATGGAGGACAGACGTCCAAACCACCGATATGAAGGCTGGTCGACTGGCCATCACAGAATATGGAGGACAGACGTCCAAACCACCGATATGAAGGCTGTCCACCTAACAGAAGTACGCTGGCTGCTGGCGCTGGAGAAGTGAACTATGACCGTATTATATTTATTGTGTTGTGTGTTCGTGTTATATTTATTGTGTTTTGTGTTCGTCTTTTGTTCCTTTGTTGCATTTTCGTGATATGTTTCTTTGTTTCATATTATATCACAATTAAGCGGGGTGATTGAATTGTGAAGATATACTTATGTTGCAGTGATTGCATGATTTGAATAACATTTGCGTGCGAAGATTAAAGATAAATAGAGAAAATTTAGATCTTTCAAAGATACTATTTCAATAAAAAATAGAAATTAATTGATAAACTGCGGCTAAAATAATTTAATATCATATGTTTATTGAAAATTGCAATGGCACTCGTATATAAAATTACCTCTACGTATCTTTAAAGGAAAATGATGCTGTTATATTGTCTAATATTTTGTGGTTTGCAAGGGTTAGTTTAAAAGATTTGAGCATTTATTCATCCTTGAGGCGTTTGTAAAGACTTTGTATGTAAGTGAAGACACATTTCCAGTCAGGTTTCTTCATCATGACCATGTCATCGACGTCCAGCAGCGCCATCACTCCAGCCCGCTCACTGCAATCAGGACAAATCTCAGTAAATATTATAAAGAATCTCAGTAAATGTCAAAATAAATCTCAATAAATCTAAAAACAAATCTCAGTAAATCTTAAAACAAATCTCAGTAAATTTTAAAATAAATCTCAGTAAATCTCAAAACAAATCTCAAAACCATTCTTAGTAAATCTCAAAACTAATTTCAGTAAGTCTAAAATAAATTTCATTCAAACTCAAAACAAATCACAGTAAATCTCAAAACAAACCACGGCAAATCTCAAAACAAATCTCAATTAATCTAAAAACAAATGATTATTAAATTAATCGACATAAAGGATACCCAAATCTTATTCTTTTCGTCGGCGACGAATCACGCGTAAGAGAGGCATTTATATCATAAAAATATTCGTTCTGATCAGCGAAATTGCTGCGTCTAGAGCAGAGTTATTCATTTCAAATTATTTAATTGAAAATAAAAACATCAATTCAGAAAAAGTTCAGAACTAAATTTCCCAGTGAAGTGAAGGCAGAGGGATATGAATCGTCGCAGTTCTGAAGGCCACACCATGACTCAATCTGCAGTTCTGAAGGCCACACCATGACTCACTCTGCAGTTCTGAAGGCCATGCCATGACTCACTCTGCAGTTCTGAAGGCCACGCCATGACTCACTCTGCAGTTCTGAAGGCCACGCCATGACTCACTCTGCAGTTCTGAAGGCCACGCCATGACTCACTCTGCAGTTCTGAAGGCCATGCCATGACTCACTCTGCAGTTCTGAAGGCCACGCCATGACTCACTCTGCAGTTCTGAAGGCCATGCCATGACTCACTCTGCAGTTCTGAAGGCCAGGTCGAAGTTCTGACGACGGTTCTTAGGGTCCAGCTTGTCGAAGTCGAAGGCGTCGGGGTAGAAGTGGTGGATGAGCGCGCAGAAAGCCAGCCCGTCGTTCCAGCTCGTGCTGAAGTTCTCGATTTTCACTCCCTAGAAAATTAATTATGTTTTAATATTATTATATATTAATGAGGTATGAATTGCATGAATAATTCATTAATGTGAATTACTTCTGAATGTGAGAAAGTTCCATAAAAAAAGTATTCATGGAGAATTACATGAGCTTATGATCCGTTGATTAATCCCCAAATTCATAAGTATACTGGCGAAATAAATCATCCAATGAATAAATCAGAGAATAAATGAGCAAACGAACGAAACACATAACATGCAATTGTATTTTTTTCGTATATCATCAGTCAACAAAATAAAATATTAGGTAACAGCAACACAATCAACTTGCTGAATGTGAAGAGAAATGGCCAGTAACAACGGAGACAGTTGACTTAACTTAAAGCAACGACTTTACTTGATTATCATATGCACTAATGTAGAGATTTTCAGGTCAGTTAAATTATACATTATTGATATATGCAATTAAGTCGTAAAAGCACAAACTAACTACAAGCATCGCTTCCCCCTCCCAGAACTGTGAGTGAGGCTCAACGCAACCGCGGGGAGTGCACATCTAGACATTATAAAGTACACGTCCATAATTGATGCATCTCCACGAAAATAAATACAAAAAATTATGCATACTGTGGCAAAGCAACACGTACAACATGCGATTACGATCTACAAGCAACGAAGGCGATGTTAAAACACAAAAAAATGTATTGTCATGCCGCCGGTATAACAGCCCAGCTTTTCAAAACTTGATAATTTCAAAAGGGATGGATTAAAATCAAAGCGGTGTACAAAAAACGCATAAAAAACTTATTTCGTGCAGGTCTGCAGGACAAAAATGTTATTCATATAATCATCTTCATGTAAACGCGATGGCAAATTAAAAGACTATCGTCAAAATTAAAAGACTATCGTCTTTTATTTTGCCACAGTCCCCTCTCTACAAGAGGGGAGGGGTATCCACGCATACGAGCAGATCACCATTACCAACATCGATGCAACGGAAATGTGAATATATAATCAACATCACAGCGTAACAAAACCTCAACAACAGCAGTAACAGTTAAACAAAATCATGCGATACTTTTGGAAGGAGAAAAATCCGTTGATTAAACATGTTTTTGCTTGATTAAAAAATCTTCTAATTAGATATGCTTTTTGCCTTGATTTAAAAATCCTCTGATTATGGGCATGTTTTTGCGTTGATAAAAATCCTCTGATTATACATGTTTTTTCGCGCTGATTAAAAAATCCGTTGATTAACAATTTTTTTGCGTTGATTACAAAATCCGAGATTAAACACGTTATTGCGTTGATTAAAAATCTGTTGATTAAACATGTTTTTAAACCTGCCCTCCCCTCGGGACCTTGGAGGCGAGGGCGGCCTGTCTACCGGCGCCGGAATACCGAGGCAGGGCCAGAAGCGTGGCCTGGGACTGTTACGTCTGAAAGCTTACCACGGATAACAAATTTGTAATTCCAAGTCGATCATTTTCTTTTGTTGTTTAAATTTCGAAAATTAAAGCATTGTTATCTAATTTTGAACTGATGGGCATAAATATTAAGAACAGGAAGGCGACGAGTTCACGGTTGAAGAGGGCAGCGAGACTGGCTTGCTCTTGTTCCAATTTAAAATGTCACGTTCAGATACGCGAACAATTTTTATCGTGATCTCTGTTAAAATTTTAAAAGGTTTAGTAGAGGTACACCGTTGTACTGAAAATACTATTACTCGATATGAAATGCTGTAACAAATATTGGATCTGCCTTTGCACGTAGCCTAATGTTTAAAACGACTCGCATTTAAGGGAACACCGAAAAATATTTCAAAATAAAGTTTCAAGTGCGATACGAAAAGTCGAAATTGACACCAAAATTAATTGTGAGTAAGACAAGTTTACAAACGAACACAGCGAAAACTACGCGCAGGAGGGCACACAAAAAAGAGATATATGCATGTCCAAGATGCGCGGCCGTAGCAAGGCCTTCATGCAGAGCACGCATCAACATGATGGGCAACATCAACATGATGTAACACATCAACGTGGCAAACACTATCTACATTATACAAAACATCAACGATGCAAAAACCAAGAACATGATGCAACACATCAACGTGGCAAATACCATCAACATTATACAAAATATCAACGTGGCACACATCATTAACATGATGCAAAACATCAACGATGCACGCACAATCAACATAATACAAAACGTAAACGATGCAAACACCATCAACATGACGCAACACATCAACGTGGCAAACACCATCAATAAAACGTAAACGATGCAAACACCATCAACATGATGCAACACATCAACGTGGCAAACCCACCAACATTATATAAAACGTAAACGATGCAAAAACCATCAGCATGATGCGAAACATCAACGCGGCACACATCATCAACATAATGCAAAACATGAGCAGGGTGATGCAGGACAGGGACAGCAGCACCAAGCATGTGCACCTGATAGCCGCGTGTGCGGCACTGGCACCACTGCAGCAGCACCTCCTTGATGCTGTTGGCGCTGCTCTTAAGACTTGATGACAGCGCGAACAGCGGCCCACCGCCTCCACCTGCCCCGCTGCAAGGCGGCCAACACAGGTCATTGGTGGTCATTGTAAGCCATTATCATGTGCGATGGTGGGTAATATTGGACACTGGTTCATTATTATTTGAAATAATAAATTATTCGATGTTGATAAAGCTTGATGCCCAGGATTTTTGCAGCATCTGCGTCGTGGGAGTAAACCGGCCGGCGCCATTGACCGAGTTTCTAGCGAGCGAATGAGTCGAGCCGAACTGTCAAGGTTCAACCTCCCGGCTCTACCTTTTCCTTAAGAGTCTGAAAACGCTTTCTTTTATTCTCTCGAATTCTCTTCCCTATAAATGCCTCCTCAGGTATCTCATTTTCTTGCCGTTCATCTTTCTTTTTTTGACCGCCTACCCTTTCTTCCGACAGCTCTTCCACTCCTGCCACCTGAGCCGCTTTTCCGGCGTGCGTAGGCACCAGGTCCCAAAGAACAACAGCTATATTATATTTAATACTTAATAATAACATTTTAAGGATAGACTGAGAAGTGGTATCGGAGCGACGGTGCCAGACACGGAAAACATGAGCTCTCTTCAAAAACTCAATTGTGAGTGTCGCTTTCGAGTGTCCACACGTGATCACAAAAAATTAGATCAGTACTCACTGCAGTGCGTGACAGTGAGCGCATTTTCTCGTCCGTCCGTGACGTGAAGTCACGGACGGACGGATATAACGAGCACAATAGCGCCTTTTTTCCATAAATGAAAAAAATGCGCTAAAAATAGCAGAACGCGATTCATCCTAATACCCTCTGGCTCTTCCAAATTGTGATTAATAATTTAACCTCAAATACGCAATAGAAGTGGAGCGACATGACTAAGTGCGCAATTAATCAGCAAACATGTGCTCTAATTTTCTGCTCCCTAAAGTGCATAAGTGCGATTGAACTGCCCGCTGTCTCTAATGAGATGGAGCCGCAGGGGAGTTTGATATAGAATAGAATAGAAGTGTCGGCGTTGAAGAAATAGGCCCATGGAAGAAATAAGCCATGATGTACAGAGCGAGCTTTTGATGGCAGCGAAATTGAAACGAGTAATAAAAGAAATGCATGCGCTTCTCTGAGCTGCTGCAAGTCGGTACTGATTTTAAACAATGCTAACATAGACGATGCAGAGCAAAGGAATCACATCGGGATTGCCCAAGGCGAAAAATTCAGAATTGGACACAAATTCGGGAAAAAGATCGATAAAAGATCACAAATCCACGAATAAATTAATTAGGGATGGAAATCCTCAAAACAGGTCGATCATTGGATACAATTATTATTATTCAAAAATATACGACTAAGTATAGGGCATTTCTTCTCTGATAAGTACAAAGCGCTACAAATTATTACAAAAGCTACACTTATTGCTATAATATTTTGCTAATTGCTACAAATTCTTGACTTATTCCCGCAAATACCAGTAGATACAATCGCAAACTATTTAGAATAAATACAATGAATTTGATACTCAAAGTTTATTTACACATACAAGCCTAATTTTGTCTTCACGGTATTTCACTGAACAGGTGTACAGACAGAGCTGCGTGCGGGAACACTATATAATAATATATATAGCGATTCAGCGTTCATTAGGCTGTAGGCCTGTCGCAGATTCTTAACATCGCAGAACATTCACAGCATTTTGCGGTCTCGAACTCGCAACTCACTGCTACAATATCCTGCTGTGCTTAACCGCCTGGCCTCCTCGCCGATTCTGACCAGAAACTGGCGCACAGAGCTGGGATCGAACCCGCGCCTCTCTGCGCCAATCTTGGCACTCTGAACTGTAACCACTGGGCCACCCAGCCCCTAGCGAGAAGAAGGAACACTAGTGAAGTGTTTTAAAAAGAAATGAATTGTGGCTCGAGTTCATGGAATGCAGTGGATGAAATTAAAGAGACTAGTGGAAACATTCCAAGTGCAGTTGAAATTTACGTAGAGCATTAGTGATTTACAAAGCGCAGTAGAGATTTACGTAGTTCAGTTCATATTTACGTGGTGCAGTAGAAAATTTAGGTAGTGCAATTGAGATTTACTACGTGCTGTAGAGATTTAAGAAGAGATATCTACGAAATGTAGTAGAATAGAAGTAATGCGAAGGACTAGTGAAAATAATTACTGAAAACAGCTAGAGGAACGAACTAATAGTCGCAATTAGAAAAAATAACAATTATTACAGGCAGTAAAGAAAGCAACTACCGCCAATGCCCCAAAAGTCTACAATGTTTTTTATTTCTCAACTCGCTGCACATTCAATGGCAGTAATGCATGACAGACTGTGATTACGTTTTGTCGAGTTAGGGTGACATAAAAGAATGCCGAAGCTAACTTAATGTAACTAAGAAGCTCTTTTTCAATACGTTACATCGAATAAATTGAATAGCGTCGTCTTAAATATCGGTGCAGAGTCAAATGGCGTTGATAGGACTACTGAACTATTGAAAAAAAAACTAGTGAAATATACTGATGAAAGCTACTGGTGAAAAGAGCTATTGAAGGGAACAAGTGAAGGGAGCTGGAGAAAGAAACTAATGAAGGGAACCAGCTAAGGAACTATACCTTGTGAACATATTCGCTGGTGTTTCTCTTACAGAAGTCAAGGAGAATTTGTTTGACTGTGGAGAGTTTGAGAGCGGGTGGCATGTGAGGACTGTAGCGAGGGAGGAGACGTTACACTGTGACTGTACTGCAACTAACATTCACGTAGGAATTACATTAGCAGACCATCCACTCGTTATCATGACCAGCAACTCATTATCATGACCAGCAACTCATTATCATGACCAGCAACTCATTATCATGACCAGCAACTCATTTGCAGACAGCACAGCTCATTAGCAGTCCGTCAACTCATTATCATGAGCAGTGAAGAGGATAACAATTTAGGTAAGGATAGAAGTGAAAAGCTAGATTCACACCATACTGCCGGGCATATGCCAGTCACGCTACGTTCCCTGCCAATTGCACTTACATTTTCATTATTAGTCATTCGTTACATGTTCATTATTGGTATTCATTATTACATGTTCATTATTAGTTTTTTGTGCGGTCAAGGGCCGTCCTCCCATCAGTTCCCTTCATATCACATGCCGTACTAGTCACACAGCGTTCCAACTTGTACATTTTCACACCATATTTCACGAATCTGGTATGCTGATATGATAGTTGGTATAGATATTAAAGGTCTGGGATTTGTGCTAAAATCTGGTATGTTTAGCTTACCATCAGGTATACTCGACAAAAAAAATTTACAGCTGTGATCACGTCAAAGTACAAATATCTTTTGCCTTAATCGTGACTGGACCGTGCCTTGCATGGCTGGTGCGAATAATTCTATAGAAATGCATTAAAAATATCGGACTGGACGGTGACTGGTCCATGCCCGGCAGTATGGTGTAGATCAAGCCTAAGTAGCCGATATGAATTGGATTCAGGTACGAATAACAGTTAGGACAAGATTATCCACATATCTTCGTTGTAAATCGTCGTGATAGCTAACGAATATTTGTTCACTTGCGAGTAAAATAACCGGGATTCGTATCCCAGTTATTAAATATGCGTACATAAGATACGCACCTTGTACCATCACTAGTTGAGATACTATAAAGCGGAAATTGATAACCTAAATCTTGAAACCAACACTATTCCCCAGTGCAGGCCAGGCTTCAACATGTTGATATCAAACTTCGTCAAGAAGAAATGTTCCTTCATAAAGCAACGATAAACATTTTCTCAATGTGGTATTCTCTCCAAATCTCTTATGTAGCAAACACCGTTGAATGAGTCATGCCGGAGTAGTGATCTAAATATAGTACAATAATCAAGAAAATAATCATTCAATAAAGATTTGAACCATTATAATAATGATGATAATGATGCCTTTTATGACCTTATGACCTTATGATGAGTTCAGGACTTCCTAGTCCCCGGTCACGCTGATGCGCCGCCTTCGTCGTCCTCCGTCTCCGAGTCGTGCGTCTTCCCTTATTACGCACACAAGTTTCGCAAAACAATCGGGTTAACTGTCCCGTTGCCTAGCAAACGCAACTTGATGCACGAAATGGGTTCTGAAAAACCTCAGCTCAGGCAAGTGTGAAATATTCTTTCCTAATATTTTTTATTGGTAATATAAATGGTACTCATCAAGTATAATAAGGAATCAAATACCTTGACATACACTCTGTGAGAAGAAGCTGCAATAACTGTGCCTCTAACGCACAAAATAGTACGTGTTAATTGTCAACGTGCTCAGAACTATACAGAACACACAACATAACCGTCATGTGTGAGCACTTTAGTTCAACTGTCACTTTTAGACAGAGGGAAAGTGACACATGTTGCACATGTGACCCAATTGTCAGCAGATCAACATCGATCCGATCAAATATCGACCTCTTTACCAATTTGCAAATCAAAGAAAACCATTTTTGACAATTTACAGATCACATATCAGCCTTTTTTCACCAATTTACGGATCATATAGCGACATGGTTCCGAACCAGCAGCATTATGACACGCACTATTTAGCTTACATCACCATTAGCTGCTGCCGTACGGAGCAAGCTTTAATCTCTCTATCAATAATATAAATCATAACAAAGAATTCATTATAAAGATGACATAGAATACATGATTTCGAACAGGATTTCGCACACGATATAAATAGCAAAAGAATATATATTGATAATATATATACTTTTGATATAATATTTTATTTTATATTTTGATATAATATAAATAAGATAATATTGATAAATTATATTAATAATAATGGTAAGATATAGACAAGGAAAAACTGTTAGTAAGCAAGCAGGTACCCACCTAGCCCGGCGTGTGGTGTGCTGCTGGGCGTCCAGCTGCTGGAACTTGTTGAAAGGTGACACACCTGCGACAACAAAGATGAGTCAGTTTTGACTCACTTAGCTAGTTAACGCACTTATAGAAATGATTGAGTCAGGAAGACTCATTTGAACGAGTTTAAGGCTAATCAGTAAATGAACAAACTTTTCCAGCACGCTTATCGTTTTATTGGTCCTTCTGAATGACAATTAAAAGCAGAATAAGATCACAATGACCAACACTACAAATAATGCGTATAAAAATTCAGTTATCGTTAACTCCACAAGTGGTTCACACTGACCCACTCACTGTACAAAGTGCATACCTATAACATAGTGTAAATTTAGATACGTCACAAAATCTGACGGATAAACAATCATTATTAAGACTTGTTTTTAAGCAGGGCCATACGGATAAAAGTCATAATACACTGATGATTGATTGGTGGTATTCAAGATGGAATCTCCAGTTTGGGTTGTCTGATATGCGAAATAATAATGCCTGAGAAAGAAATTGTTATCTAATCAGTCATTCGTAGTCTAATAAATACACACACTGGCGACACACTATCAATTTGCATTGTGTATAAGCCTATAGTTACCAGTAAAAGCACATAATTGTGGCTATTATAGTACTGGCGGCCACAAGTTACCACATACAATCGTACACACAAACCTTCACTTTGATTTTGGTTCGTCAGGTCGTATGTTGGTATATTGCTTTAAACATAGGCTTTCTTACTGTAGTAATGTTTTAATTTTCATTCATTATATTGGGTGATCTTCCCAGGAGGTGCGTGTCTATAAGGAATCACTGTGATATTATTTGTGATGATTCAATTTTAAGTGAATCGTGTCGTGTTATGTTGATTATTTTCGTGTATCTTTCATTCATTATTATGCTCATCTTATTCAGTTGAATATTTTTAAAATGTTTTTTTCTTTTTTATATGCGGAAGGCCTCGATTTCTTGACGTTTTGAACTTGAAACTTGTGGATAAAGTGAAAAGTGGATTAAATGCTGAAACGCACGGTTAGGGTAGTAGTTTAAGATGATTTGTTGTTTTTTATTTCATATTTATTCTATGTTAATTATAATTATTTTAAATGCTTATTTACTGAGAATAATTTGTTTGGTAAAGTGTATGATTTGAAGGACGATTACATGCTTACGTGGTGAGGAAAAGCTGGACTTCAAAATTAATTTATTATCTGTTGATAATTTATTTATTATCTTATAATTATTATCTGATGATGAACAATTATTATCTGTTAATAATTAATTCAATATCTATTGATTATTTATTAATAAAACTAATTATTTTCCCGACACTGTCATCAAACAAATACGTCAGATGCGTGCCGCAGAATTGTAATGGAATTTACGACAACTTCACTCATTGTCATGCATGTGATATTGAAAAATTCATTATACAGCACCGGAATAAGTGCGTCATAGTCACCACACATGACTTACTTGCCAAACATGACACACTTTATATTCATTACACACTAATCACACATGCATGACAAACTTTTATATGAAACACTTCTCATACATTGCACGTTCATCATACATGATGTTCGGTGTCAATCTTGCGTCTCATTATATTCATTATAATTAATTTACAAGATATGATCATCTGTAATTGAGACGTAATATTCACTTGACGTAATACGATACAGGTAAAGCTAAGGCGTCGACCGTTAGGTCGGAGTAATTCTAACGCAAGTTACATCGCGGCGCGCTTGTGGGCTTCTGTAGGGCATTACTAATTAAGGTCCTCACGTAATGTTCTCCAGACGCTGACTAATGTTTAGTACATTTCCATCAATCTCTATCAGGTCAAGTGAATATTACATCTCAATGACAGATGATCATATCTTATAATACAATTATAAGGGATATAATGAGACGCCAGGGGCCGGATTATCAAAACATCGCTAAGTACACGTAACGACTTACGTGTTGCGTAAGTGTTGCTATATGAAGACGTAATGTAGCCGTCCGACTTTCTGTCGTTCGCGCTCTTCTTCTTTCTTTCTTTCCGACGCATTACTCGGAGCTGAAATTGGACCTGAGCCGGGGTTGGCTCACTCTCGATTGAGCCGCCTGCTTGGACGGGCGTGGCAGGACGCGGTAATGGGTCGGCAAGGAAGTTCCTCAGATCCAGTCCGATGCTGCTGTCAACCATTCCTTCAAAACCAAGTTCTTGTATTTTGGTTACTTCATTCGTCGGCCATGGACGGGTGCGGCTGCAGGCAATCGGAGCTAAAGTGCTAGTCTCAAGGCGGTAACGCTTCCGGCACTGTACGTCGCCAGGACTTGGTCGATGATTTGAACATTTCTCTCCCACTCGCCGAACAGCGTAGAAGGAAGCTGCAACTTGTCGGCAACGTTGGACCAGAGCCCCGTTGCAATCTCGGCAAGCACTGCGCTCCTCCGCTAGATTCCCACACTTTGATTTGACTTTTCTATCTTCGCGGAACTGCCTTCCTCTCGGCGACAACACCGATGACCTTGCGGATGTACCCAGCCAAATTTAATGTTCTTCAATGTTTAACCATTCGTTTACCGTCTGATAGCTACCTAAGATTATTACTAATGTACTTCTCATGGATTCGCTTGTTCATTTTTATACATTGTTCATTAAATATATAGTTCATGCTTTCATTTATATAGTTTGTTCATTCTTTCTAACTATCCCGTTGGGGTAGCCCATATGTGTTGCCCCCTCTCCCGCAACAGTAACTCTAGCGGTGGTATTGAAAAAAAAGAATCGGCGACAGGCCACATCAGGCCTACACTTCATCGCCGAGATCAATATGTTATGTTATGTTATTTGCGCGGGAAGCTACGTACAAGAAGTTGTGCGTAACTTTAAGCCTTACGCTTTCTCGGAGGTGTCGTAAGTGGAGTTGCGCACAGCTTCTGAACGGGTGAAGTGATTGTTTATCATTTAGTCACTAGTGTTTAGACTGTGGTATCATTTCAAGATAAATCCTCTCATTTTTTTCTAGAAAAATATCTAAGGAATTATATTAGTAATGCATCTAATGAATTCTTTCTCAGTAGATACTGATAGAAAACGAGCAATTGGTAGTGCTAGACAATGAATAGATTATAGATATTAATCAGTAATCTATAAATATTAATAGCTATATAATATATATTAATCATTAATACTTGAAACGGCATTTGTCATTCATTTTTTAGAGTAACAGCGTCTAGGAATCTTTAAAAAATCTAAAAATGTTCAAATAACTGAACACAGAAACGCGGTGTTTGATGACACATAATGTAAGCAAAGGATGTAAGCGAGCTTCTGATTGGCTGATGTGCAACGAGGTTTGATAATAGCTTTTCAGATAAGTCTTGCGTACGCAAGTTTTGATAATGCCAGAATTAGGGAGTACTCAAGCAACACGTATCTTTTTATACGTAAGTATAAAAAGTTACGAAGTTTTGATAATCCGGCCTCAGAATGACACCGGACAATGACACGCTTTTCATTCATGACACGAATTATAATTCATGACACACTCATCATACATGACCCACTTATCATGCATAACATACATGACACTCACCTTTATTGACGTGCGTTGACGTGGTGGTGGTGGAGGAGAAGGTCGTAACTGCAACCAAGCAACACACGTTAGCGCTCTCACTGAACTACGCTATGTAAATAAGTGAAGGCAACAGCAGCATGTCAACTAAAGTGAAGGCAACAGCAGCATGTCAACTGAAGCAAAGGCTTTGTTATCTAAAAAGCAGCTAAAGGACAGCGTGAAAACTATTTTTATCTATTATATTAATAACAACTCTAATCACCTTGCGAAGAATGACCGCCTGTTGTTAGAGATGTTGTTGCGTTATCGGTTGTGATGTAGTGGCATCAGTGGTGATGTAGCAGGCGTCAGTGGTGATGTAGCAGGCGTCAGTGGAGATGTAGCAGGCGTCAGTGGTGATGTTGAAGTGAAGACAGCGCAGGCAGCAGAATATGAGGAGAGAAAAACCAAAAATTCATAAATTTAGTATGAATTGAGGTAAAGTTGATTTTAGCTCCACGCGCGTAAGACACACACATGCTTGTCAGTGAGGTAGTCGAAATCAATGCGTGAGTTACATCACAACTTCAACATAAGTTCGACACTAAAAACCTTACCTCGATTAGCTTGAACTCATTCATGGGCTGAAATAATTTCAATTCCTATCATCAATATTTCGGCGGTGACAGCAGCACTGCCAGACTGCAGCACTGCCAGACTGCGGCACTGCCAGACTGCAGCACTGCCAGACTGCAGCACTGCCAGACTGCAGCACTGCCAGACTGCAGCACTGCCAGACTGCAGCACTGCCAGACTGCAGCACTGCCAGACTGCAGCAC
>NW_025936661.1:0-18423 GCF_000764305.2 Hyalella azteca | reverse complement strand
GAGGGGAGTGGGGCGAGAAGAAGAGTTTGTGGGGCGAGAAGGAGAGTTTTTGGGGCAAGAAGAAAAGTTTGTGAGGCGAGAAGAAAGTTTGTGAGGCGAGAAGAAGAGTTTGTGGGGCGAGAAGAAGAGTTTGTGGGGCGAGAAGAGTTTGTGGGACGAGAAGAAGAGTTTGTGGGGCAAGCAGAAGAGTTGTGGGCGAGAAGAAGAGTTTGTGGGGCGAGAAGAAGAGTTTGTGGGGCGAGAAGAAGAATTTGTGGGGCGAGAAGAAAAATTTGTGGGGCGAGAAGAAAAGTTTGTGGGGCGAGAAGAAGAGTTTGTGGGGCGAGAAGAAGAGTTTGTGGGGCGAGAAGAAGAGTTTGTGGGGCGAGAAGAAGAGTTTGTGGGGCGAGAAGAAGAGTTTGTGGGGCGAGAAGAAGAGTTTGTGGGGCGAGAAGAAGTTTGTGAGGCGAGAAGAAGAGTTTGTGGGGCGAGAAGAAGAGTTTGTGAGGCGAGAAGAAGAGTTTGTGGGGCGAGAAGAAGAGTTTGTGAGGCGAGAAAAAGAGTTTGTGGGGCGAGAAGAAGAGTTCGTGGGGCGAGAAAAAGAGTTTGTGGGGCGAGAAGAAGAGTTCGTGGGGCGAGAAGAAGAGTTTGTGAGGCAAGGAGAGTTTGTGAGGCGAGAACAAAAGTTTGTGTGCGAAGACAAGAATTGTTTGCAGCACGAGGCCTTTTGGCTCGCGCTCGGCCGAGTCACGGACAGATAAATAATGATTGTCGTTTGGTGTTGTTTACAGAGCGAGCACCCGTGCCAGCAGGCGCCCACTCTATGCTGCCGCTCACTCCCACTCTAATGGTGATGCCGGTGATTCTGTAAATGCCCACTCTAATGTTGGTGGACGCGCTGCCTTGAATGCCCACTCTAATGCTGCTATATATTTCCACTCTAATACTGGTAACCGAGTAGCTTATACTACCTCTCAAATGTCGGTTTGCACTCATACTGTAGAAGTGCATTAAATTCCCACTCTAATGCTGCTGATTATGCTGCAGTACACCCCACTCTAATATTGGTTTCATTCGCACACTTAAGTCACCACTCTAATCATGACTGAGTCAGTGCACTCACCAGAGTCTCTGAGTCAGTGCACTCACCTGAGTCTCTGAGGTGTCCAGGGAAGTTGTCCTGTAGCCACGAGTTGACAGTCTTCACGTCTGTGCAACACAACACCATCGTCGTCATTAGTGAACTAGCACACAGTCGTTAATACGAATAATTCCTCGAAAATCTCACAACTAGTGAGAAACAGACGTGAAGGGGTCGTGCATTTTTGGTTATTTCAATAATATTATTACAGTAAACTTCGCTAATAAGCAGGTGACCGAGGTTTATATTCCGGAATTAAATTTTCCTACGAAAAGCTGCGATTTAAAATGCAGAGCTGCTAGCGAACGAAGTCCACTGTATTAACATTGCAAAATTATTAACAATAATACAAAAAAAATAATAATAATTAATGTCTCCGGTAATGCGAAGCTTAATTTCGGCGGTCTTTCTCAAGTCTGATCTCAAGGTAACGAAGACTGCATGTCGTCGAAGACCTCGGAAATTCAACATTTATATGAATGAATAATTATATATGAATAAACAATATATTAAATCCTTGAAAATGCAACAAGGGTACGACGGAAAGTTGAGAAAGGTTTTCTCAGCTATAGTTATTGATATAAATGAGGGTGCGTTCGTTATTTGTATTTGTCCATCACAATTTAAAAAAAAAGATATCATCAGCGTACGAAAAAGATTTGCTGAGTTAATTTTGTTCTTTGCTTGACAAATAATTCGGGACACAAGGTAATGGGTAGGACAAACTGTTCGCAGGCTAGAGACGTCCATGGCACCAAATATTAATTAATCGTTTGAAGAACAACTTTTTATTCACTAAATTTCTCTCATGAGACTTAGAGCACGCATTGACGAATACAATCTTCTATTGAGTTCAGAAAATTTGCAGCAAAATGAGAGTTAACTCATCACACATAAAACAGTAAAACGCAAAAAAATGCCCACTCTATAACACAACGACTAATAAGAAAAAATAATAAATAAAGAAAATTTGAACGCACACAGCAAAATAGGTCAGCGGCTATACAGGGTAACGGAAAACTCGAGTACAGCGCCATTGAAATGTCTACTAGCTCAATGTTGCACAATGATGTTAGAAAATGACAGCAAATTGTTTCTCAATTAATTCCGTGAAAATTTGAAATTAAATAGTCATTTATATCACACAACAATCGTGAAAATCATTAATAATATCAATGAACATCATAGAATTTATTGGAAATCTAAATGCTCAATAAACAATCATAGTGATCGCTAAGAAACAAATATAAAAACAAACATTAAGAATACAAAAGCAATCATTAAATCGCTAGGTTATCAGAATCATTAAATTAATGTCTCCTTACACAAGAAGCACGGGTTAAAAGATGACAAAGGAGCAGTTAGCAGACAAGCGACAAAACGTAGTAACCACGTCTAGACAAGAGACGACAGCAATAAAGGCGGGTTAACAAATGGTTAGATCATCATAAGCCTTCAGAATGCAGGCTGAAGGGCATGATTCCTCTTTTAAAATAGTAAAGTAATTTAAATTGCAACATATAATGTGCCATCAATACACAGCTGTAGGCAGATGTTCAGCCACAGCAACATTATTTAACTACACGTACAGTAGGTTGAAAACCTGCAGTCGTTACCGTGTCGTCAACTCTACTTCAATTCAACGCCCAAACCTCTAAAGTGAATAAATGAATAGAGAAGCTTTATTTGACTGCAAACGCTCATCTACGCGATGAGTTATATTGATTATATAACACTAGTTACTTTCATTTCAGCCTTTATTCGCCATTGAGAGGTCGTACGGTGAAGTATTCATGAGAGGTAATTACATAGGAGAATGCCAGCACATCAATTTCATCAAGAGAAATTGTCAGTTGCGAAGAGACAGTTGACAGGGTTGAGGGTTGACTGAAGTTGACAGAAGAGCGTTGACTGCAGTAAAGTCAGCACTGTCAGTTCATGTTTAATTTTATCCAATTAAATATTAGCTTTTTTGTAATTACTTTAAATAATTCGTCCATTGGTTCGTTCAAAGAAGAATCTACGGGTTTACAATCTATTAATGCAATCCCGCTCGATGAAATTAGTGCACGACAACACACACACACACACACACACACACACACACACACAAGGCCGTCTTACCTGTATAAGCTCGCCATGAAGCCACAAAATAAAACTAGAAGACAACACGAGACGAAAGAGGAGCCTTAACTCCGCGTCATAGCGCTAAGAGAGAAAAAATGCAACTTAGAGGAAACGCACTCAAAGCGATACGTCTGCGGCGTCATAAGCCACATTTATGACAGTGGTGGTTGGTTATATCCATTATCATGGTCATTAGTCAAGTATATTCCCTTTATAATGATATTGTTCACGTAAAATGAATCGTACCATCGCAAGCGTTTGTCGCAAGTTGAGGGGTAATCAGCAGACATGATCGGATTATTCGGCGTCTCGTTCGAGTCAGAGTGAGACCGCAGGGTCTATTTGTCGGTTATGATTCATCTACAATGTGAAGTGTCGTGTTTCGAATTTTAAAAGTTATCACATATATTTGATGAAGATGAAGATCTAATACAGAATATTTTTGCTAGCCTCAAGAGCAGCTTGTTTCAGAGCTTGAAGAGTAGTAGCAGCTCTGGACAATGTCAGGAAGATCTGAGAAGTGCGAGTCGGTGGAGCAAAGACAGCCAGTTCTTTCATAGCCAATAGGCAATTCGGTAGAAGTTGACAGATTATCATCAGCCAAGAAAGGCAATGACGAACTTTTGTTGAAGTTTTGCGCGTCGCTTGACTCCTCACACGTAGTATCTGAAGGAAAAACTTTAGAAGGCCCAAGTGGCACGCGCATGTAGGTCTCTAAAGATCGTGTCCTGCTAACGTCTGGCTGAGGAGATCTAGAAGAAAACCTGGCACGTGACATAAAGCTATCTGAAGACGGGTTGAAGAATTCTTTCATAATTTCGGTGAATCTCGTAGCGTTGGCTTCTCGAGTTTTTTCGATAGGCAGTGACTTCACAATAAGTAATTCTTTGCCCAAACTGCTGAGTTCTTGTTGCTGCGGGCAGATGTTGTTTTCTGGGATACATACTTTGCCAGGGTTAGTGTCGGTCACTTTTATCCGAGGTACAATGAACGGCACCGGCATGTCTTCGGAGGCAACCACGCAAGTCGTGTCGCTGTCATCACTCCAAAACTCGTCTTCTGGCAGACATTTCTCTAGCAAGGTGGGACTGTCATATTTTTTAGATTTTCTTTTCCTTATTCTACGTTTAATGCGTGGGGTTCGAGATCGACTCCGTCGTAGGGCAGTGAAATAAGAGCGTGCGGTACTAGGTGTTTCATCCGACACTTCATTGCTATCACGATCCCCCTCAACATTGAGATGAGACGCTGGCGATGAGTACGAGTGTTCACTCTGAGATGAACTCGAGTCTGAGTGTTCGAACATACCTAAGTATTCCTTAGCAATTGCGATGTTCTCTCTTAAGCGGCTATACGGATCGTTACTCGCGAGGCTGCTGTCACCGCGCGACGCATCGGACACCGGAAACGAATTGCGTTCGGTAGCGCTACTAAACGAACCTTTGAATGTTTTCGAGCGTTTTATGACCCCCATTTGCGGCGCGGGAAAGACTTTACTCGTTACAACTCCTACTTCGAATGAGCCGCCGGAGTAGCGTCGTTTTTCTCTAACGCTTGAACCTGCTTCAGTATCGCTGTCTAAAAGAGTTTCAGTGAACAGACGGTCTAACTTATCGTCAGATAAATCAGCGTTGGACACGAGATCGTCAAAATCTTCCAATACATTACCAGACAAATCGATAGAACGCTCTCTCGAAAACTGAGATCTCCTCATTCTTTGCGCGATTTCGGCACTCGATTGTTGGAAAAACGCGGCAATTTTCTCTTTCTTCTGCTCGGCAATGTCGGGCATAATAACGGCCTCGTACTGGTTAGGGGCGTATGTCGGTCGCACCGATTGCGCAATCGGGCCAATTTTCTTAACTGCTGATTTGCCCCAAGGTATGAGCTTGGAAGAAGAAGAAGAGGATAACGTATTATCACTTGTGTTCGTATCCTGGTAAAATTCTAAGCTCGTGGGCCTTGACACGCCCTTTCGACCAGTACCATCAATCGGCATACACAACTTTGCGTCTTGGATGATTCCTTCTCTAGATTCGGTCAGCTCGATGAGCTGCGACATGCGATTCGATGTAATCGGATTTGAGATACGTCGCTCTCTTTTTTCAGGTAAATGAGTTTCATCGGTGAACGAGGCAAGCTTCTCAAACTTTTCTAAATCTTTCTTCACTTTACCTGCAGGACACGGAAGTGTTTTAGAACTTTTTTCCACACTCGTACTAACGTTATCGCGTTCGAAAAGGGCAGCAAGCCCTTTGTTAAACACATCTGATTTCGATCGAGTGATTTTGACGGGAAATTCGGCCAAGATAGGCTTTTTTGTGGATTCTACTTCAAAGTTCTTAATAGTGCTTCGTATGTTGCCAGACCTGGATCTAGATAATCCATAATTTGTTGGCTGGCTGTTTGAGTGTTCGGGATGTTCGAAACTCTGTAATGTGGCACGCACGTTGCCAGACCTGGAACGCATCAGGCTATTCATTTGCGGCCCTGGTACGGCAGCAGCACTGACTTCAAATTTCTTCATATTTTTTGCAAGGCCACTAGAATTTGATCGAGCCACGGTTCGAGTAAGGCTCACCGAACTCGTCTTTTCCTTATCTTGCTCGAACTGCTTCACTACCGAGCGAATGTTGCCTGACTTAGATCGAGACAAGCCACGAGGTGGTGAGGGTCGGGCCGACGGCTGGACATTGAAATTCTTGAGTGTAGCATGGACGTTTCCAGATTTAGAGCGGCTGATGCAGGGCACCAAATCTGGACTATCAGCTGGATTCGTTTCTAATTCAGTGACGGCTTGTTTTACCTTCACTGAGCCTAGCACATCCCCGCTCCAGGGAATGGATGTTTTTAGAACCTTGGGTGAAGCTCCATCAACGCTTGCTTCAAATTTCGAATGACATACGGTAAAATTTCCAATGGATTTGCCGTTCCTATTTTTCCCTGTCTCAAAAGCGGACACGTTTTTATTAACAAGTTTCTGAGCAACAGCGAAGGAAGGTTTTCGAAACCCAGCTACTCCATTTTTCTTTGAGTTTGGAGTTTTAGAGGAAGGAGAAGTTACTTTCTGACAATTGAATTTTTGTGCTGCCTTGGAGCATATAGGAGAATTAAGACTCGATCGTCTTCCCGAATCCCAAAATTTTGGAGCCTCTTCGATCGGAGAAAGTTGCGCGCATTCCGCTAATTTTTCCCATTTCTGACTAATTATCTTACGCGTAGATTGTGATTGAAAATGCTTGTTCTGTTTCTGACCCTTGTAAGCTTGCTCTTCCAGAGTATTCCCACCCGCGTTAATTTTACCAATTGCTCGAGCATTAACCTTATTTTTAGATTTCTCTTTATTTAGGAGCTTTTTCAACGCTTCTCGGCTAGAAGAATCATCGTTACCGATTTCCTTCAAAACTTTCTTGACCAACTGACCGCCCTCGTCAGCAACTTTGCCTTTTTTCCAAGGTTTGTTTGACGTGGGAGTCTGGCCAGCAGAGCTCACGGCGTTCTCCCACACACGCCTTACCTTGCTCTGCGACGCTGAATGATCACTCGATTCCTGTTCACTCGACGCACCTGCACCGAACGCCGAAGTTCTCAGTTGATTAGGTGGGGTGGCGGTGCCTGAGGACGGCAAGGAGCTCATCGAAGAATGACGGCTGTTGGATGCAGATGCAACTTTATTGAAGCGGTCAGCTTGAGTAGGAAGTTGAGGACACACGGTGTTGTCTGGCGCGCTGCCCCACCGCGATACAGAAGGGGGCTGGAAGTGCGCGGCATGAGAGTCAGGCGCCACTGACACTCCAGATCCCATCAGCCGATTGGGTGCTGCCACGGTGCCCCACTTGGATCTGTTCCTCATCATAGCTTCCATTTGTTGTTCTTTGAGCTGCTGCTGCCGCATTTCAGTGGTGGGTAGAGGCGGGACTACGAAGCCGGAAACTTTCGTGGAGCTCACAGATTCTGCGCTCTGCCACTTCTGAGCAGAAACTTTCAGAGGAGGTTTAGGGCAGGCAGAGACAGTATTAGAAGCGGGCGTAAAAGCCTTTATTTTGCCTTGAACTTCTGACACAGAGGCACTTTTGGTCTTGATAGGTTGATGGATGGCTGCATTTGGAGGAGGGACATTTTCAAAGGATTTTTTGAACTGACTGCGAGGATGACGTTCGCTCGAAATCTCTGCAGCTGCCTTAGACGAACTCTGAGTTACTTGTGGAGCGAAGGCCACTGGACCAAACGACATCACCTTGCGAGGCAGCTCAGGACTTTGCGACGCACATTTACTAAATGCAGTACGACTTGCGGCAGAGGATCTCCCATCCAATGATGCGTGGCGCTGGCGGAAAGTCTTGACGGTCTCCACTTTTTTCGTCACAGGGATGGGCTTAGGGTCTTCGGGGGCAGGCACTACATTTGATATTGATTTTATCGTTCTACTCCAAACAGGAGCAGAGCTTACGGCACTTGATTGCTGTTCAACATTACTAAAAGGAAGCTGGAAGTTCTTGGCTGCGGACGCAGCAGTTCCAGATACTTGTCGAGAATCACCAACAAAAACGTCATCGTCATTAATTTCAGTCTCATAATCGCCAAAATATCCATCATCTTGAGCATTTACAAAGGTACCAATGGAACTCTGACTGCCGTTTCTTTCAGAACTGGAAAGACTAGCTCGTCTTACGAGGTCTTCTCGTGATTGCTGGCGGTTTACAAGAGAACTGACCAAACTTGCCGCCTCAACGCTATTCTGACGAAGAGTACTCAGAGGAGGCCTTTCCTTGAAGGGGGCACTCACAGGACGCCACATTTTCTCCTCATTATCAGAGGTGTAGCTATGTGCTATCGGCGACGTAACAGGAGTACTACTAAAGGTGCTTTCTTGTGCAGCAGACTCAGCACGCTGTACAAGTTGGCTGCTGCCAGCTGGCACCGAGTGCTCATGTTTTTGTGACTCCGTGGGCATACTGCACTGCCAGGTGCTTTGTTCATCACAAGAATCACCAGAAAATGACGCAGAGCAAGAAACAACGGCTTTTTGATCTGCCGCGGGCGGCGACCGCGACTCGTTTGTTGTTGTTGATTTTTCTTGTGATGAATCTGAATATTGCTGCTCTTGTTGATGTTTGTGCTGCGTCATCCGTGACTGTGGGTATTTTTGCTGATGCTCCTGCTTCTGTTGATGTTTCAAGTTCTCTTGCCGCTTCAATAAATTTCGGTCCTCCACTATAGTATTTTTCTCTTGTTCTTTTGATTTGGTCTCTTGTTTCAGTTCCAGTAGCTTCATGTCTGTATTAGTTTGCTCCTTTTGCTTCTGTTCAGCATTTTTCTTTGTTTGTTCTTCTTTCTCTGCTTTTTCACGTATTTTAGCTTCATCCTTTGCTTTTTCTTCTGCCCGTTTTTTTGCTTCGGCACGTTTAGCCTGCCTCTTAGCCTCTTCTAGCTTCTTTAATTCTTCCTGTTTCTTTATCTCTTCCAGCTTTTTCGCTTCTTCCTGTTTTTTAATCTCTTCCAGCTTTTTCGCTTCTTCCTGTTTCTTAATCTCTTCCAGCTTTTTCGCTTCTTCCTGTTTCTTAATCTCTTGCAGCTTTTTCGCTTCTTCCTGTTTTTTAATCTCTTCCAGCTTTTTCGCTTCTTCCTGTTTCTTTATCTCTTCCAGCTTTTTCGCTTCTTCCTGTTTCTTAATCTCTTGCAGCTTTTTCGCTTCTTCCTGTTTCTTAATCTCTTGCAGCTTTTTCGCTTCTTCCGCTTTCTTTATCTCTTCCAGCTTTTTCGCTTCTTCCTGTTTCTTAATCTCTTCCAGCTTTTTCGCTTTCTCCTGTCTTTTCGCTTCAGCCAGCATTTTCTGCTCAGCTTCTTTTCGAGCATTTTCTTGCTTCATTGCTTCTTCTTGTTGCTTCTGCTCAAGTTTCCTGACTTCTTCCAGTTTCAACTCTTCTTGTTTTCTTAATGCGGCTTGTTTTTCTAGTTCTTTCCATTGCAGCTCTTTCTGCTTTTTAATTTTTTGTTTTTCAAGTTCCTGCTGTTGTTGCAACTGTTGTTGCTTGTTGATCACCGCTCTTTCCAGTTGCTTAAATTCTTCAATTTTTTGCTGTTCCAAACCATGTAGCTGTTCTTCCTGAGCCAGCCGCTGCAACTCGTCCTCAGCGGGCATGTACCCGAACACAGGCAGAGGTTCTTCCTGCAGCTCGAGACTCGGAGTGCTGTCCTCACTGTGACCATTGTTGGATTCTTGAACTTCCTGTGTCGGGACAGCGCCATCTCCCGTTTCCAGCCTCAGCGGAGCTAGTGAGTGGAAAGTCTTGCCTTCAACTGGAGCATGGAAGACCGTGTCTTGATTTTGTGCCCCACTCACGGTGTGAAGACGTCTTATTTGGGGCTTGGTAGATGCATCAGCGAGTCGAGTACTTTCGGCGTTTTCACTCGTTTGTTTTTTCAAAGCCGCTTTCTTGATAGCGACTTTGAGAGCGTCAGATTTGACAGCTGTCGGTTTGTCATCGACGGGGATTTGTGCAGCAAGCCCAGGTGTGATGAGTTCCTTCCTCCAGTCTTGTGCTGATGAGTCGGAACGAGTCATCGAGTCGCTCCAGATGGCGGACTTAGGGCGAGACCTCTTGCTTCTCTCCTGCACTTGGCTGTCCATCTTCTTCACGAAGTCAGCGATGCTACTCTTACCTGTGCATTTAAATTTCTGTCCATGAGGAGAAATACTACGAGAAGATGATTTTTCTGACATCCTACCCTCAAGCTGACTCTGAATTTGACTGACGGTGTTCACACGAGCTGTCTCTGTAGTTTCTTTGACCTCTTTGGTTTTTATAGTTCCCTGCGACATGTCAGTGGAGCCATTGTCTCCCGCAGCGAGATTGCTGGCACTAGGGGTTGACTTGGAGCGGCTTAGGGAGTTGAGGGTGCTGGAGGGCTCGGCGTACGGAAGCTTTGAGCCCTTAGACGCAGTTATGGGTTCAGGTCGAGGAGGTGGCAAAGGACACTCCCCTCGAAGCGGCAAAGGAGGTGCATCTTCATCAGGGCGGCAGTCCGGCACTGTTGGCTTGATAGCGAGGGTTGTGGGACGTCGCAAAACCAGAGCATGATCTGCTTCAGTTGGATGATCAGAACAAGGTTCCAGTGACGCTGTATAAAAATTAGTCAATCCAGATTCCGGGAAAATTTTGGCACTCTCTTCATACTGCTTTTCCTTCATTGAAGCTTTGGAAGGACGAGTGACTTGATAGCATTCTTGATCGCTGGTTTTCCCAGGCATGACTCTCTGCTTGCTGGACAATTGACCTTCTGACAGGGATGACTTGAAGGAAAACATTTCACCTTCATCGTCGTCATCGGAGTCTTCGCTGTCATTTATAGCGCTGACAGGAGTCTTGGGCTTCATGGGGCTTAGAGGGCTCAGGGTTCCAGCAGAGAAAGTCTTAGCGATATTTAAAGCCTGGGGCTTGAAGGCATCAGTGGACCGTGAGTAGACGGGTCGGTTGAAAAAACCAACGTACTTGGGTTGATTGGATTGAATCGTAGACTGCCAAGTTTGCTTCATCTGAGACACGTTGCCAAGTGACATCGACTGGCTGAAGAAGGGAGCTTTGTAAGGCTTGGGACTCGTGTTCGTAACCTCCTTGAACAACTGTTGCCGCTGCAAGATATGGGACGATGGCGCTACGAGTTTGTTCAGAATTATGCTTGAATCTTGAGCTGGTTTTCGCTCCAATTTTTTCTTTGCAAGCCTAATTTTCCAAGGAAGATCTTTTTGGTCTTTTTTCTTCAGGAACTCCTCATCATTTCTTTCCATTATGTTAACAGGAGACTCGGCAAAGGCAAGCAGCTCCTCGGAACTGTTAACCTGACCTTCGACTTCGGAGCATTCGTCCTCCAGTTGTTTGACGAGCTCTTCCCGTGACTTGCATCGTCCAATAGCCTTACCGAGAAGTGAACGCGCCTCACTACGGCAGTTCTGACGCTGATCAACTTCCCCAACAACGTCATCACAAAGAACAACGCCGCTGTCGGTAATGCGGCGTCCGTGTTGAGTCTGATCCACAGCCAATACTTTGCCTTTAGCTTTGTTCAAGTCAACGGAAAACTGAAGACCAGCCGTCACCACTCCTGGACTGCCACCTGCTGATGAACCGAATGACGATGACTGATACAAACCCGACTCAGAGCGCTGTAGATCGAGACCAATATTATTTCTACCCTCTACTTCTTCATCACTACTCTCATCAACATCAACATCATCTTTTTCTTCTCCATTTTCTTCCTGATCTCTAACTTCTTTATCATTTGCTTCCGTCGATGCAAACTGAGCATCGCCAATATCCTGCTGTTCACCGTCGCCATCTTGTTCTGCCAAAACGTCCCCTAGCGAACTCTGCAGACGGCCGATCAGAGACACCAACTCGTCGCTGTCTGGCACGTTTTCTTCACCCAAAAACGATTGACTCTTCGACTTCGCTAACTTATTCTTGAGTTTGTCAAGCACAGAGTTCACCTCGAGCATGAAATCAGCCCCGAACTCACCCGATTCACGATCACCAACTACATCAACCTCATCCTTCTTTTTCTCGGCCATGGTTGACCTTAAACTTTGCATAAAACTTGAAAGTTCGCCTTGTTTCTTACTCGCTTCATCGCCTGATTCGGTACCCGAGTCAGCGTAGTCCTTTACGGGACTTCCGCTGAGTGGCTGATGGCCTCCGCTAGTTCGTTTACTGCGGCTAAGATGCGGGTGAGAAGAAAGATGCGGTTGAGAAGGAAGAGAAACCGCGTGCCCCTCGCTAGGAGTGGGTGAGTTGCGCTGCAACGAGAGCTGCAACTCCCCCAGTACCAGCGGCTCTAGACACTCACCCTGAGGGTTACGCACTGCGCTACCCGACGTGGTCCTAACGCCCCCACGGCTACCCTTGTCAGCTACGCCTCCTGCGCAACACATAGAAGAGAATATCAGTGGTAATAGAATGTAAAGCTTTCACAAGCAAAAAATTGTGTTTATATAGGCGTGAATGAGCAACAAAAATAATACAGTTTATACACGTGCTAAATTGAGTTCTATATAATACAATAGAACTCAATTTGGCACGTGAATATTATGGGCTTAGCAAAGTTTGGTAGCATAAAATTTGTGATGAGCATCAGGATTAAAAAATTATTTACTGCGAAATTGCGCTTCCCAACAAGATCATCATTTCGTTATTTATAAATAATTAATGGATAATGGATAATGGAGCCGAGTAGAGGGTAGAAAATGATTCACAGGGAATGTTTGAGGATAGAAATTTCACAGTCAAAAATATTTCTAACCTGGAACTGAGCTGATTGGATGCAAATGTACTTAAATAATCCCTGTAACTGTGGCTGTAATAATCCCTGTAACTGTAAACAATCTGTTAAGACTGTCGTCGCTTGTCTTGAGTCGATAATTGAACGTCTTCATAAATGAGTGCCTGATTACGTATACATGTAATGTAATCCACACACAAACCCAACTGCATTATAATGGCAGAATACTACGAGTTACGTGTTACAAACATAACCGTGTTTACTAACATTACTAAAATAAAACACGAATCAATCACAGTAAAGGATTAATATCTTCGTACGTGTTAAACAATTCGATAATATTGAAGAATATTCTTTTTGTATTTAGTTAATAAATATCTGTATCTAAACTCCAAAAATGACAAACTTTTAATGAAAAATGTCACTAAATATCGTAAAAAGTATATAAAAGTATAAGAAGTTCAGCTATTGAGGAATAATCTTCTTGTATTTAGTTAATAATTATCCATATCTAAACTGCAGATATGACAAATGTCCGAGAGTAGGACGCGGAAACAAGTCCTAATGTGTTTACCAACAGACCTAGTTAGCTATTGAGTCCACGAGTCAACACCTGATAGACACGTGATAGATCACGCGATCAAGACCTCAGTAGTGGGCGGAAGCGAAGCTTATAAAAGGGCTAGCAACCTTAAGCAGAGCCCCCCAGTAGCTGGTAAGCACTCCGCGGTGTAGCGTGTAGCTTGAGTCGCTCCGGCTTAACCGGCCGTCACTCGCTTATATCTATTATAACTCTCGCATAATACCACCCCGTATAGAGATAATCTCTCTAATCAGTCATGTGGTGCCATACCAAATCTCTCATACCAGTGTCTATCGGACAAATTGGCGCCCGAACTAAGTGATAACAATCGTGTTTTCTTAAAAAGTGAAATTCGATTGCTTGACTATAATTGTGAGACTTTAAATACGGTGGTGAAGTGAAAGACTTTTAAGTGTTTGTGATTATAGCAACACTGTCGCATAGTGCTTTTCGTGCGACCAAGCCTTTCAACGGATTGTTTCTGCGATGTTTAACTCATTTAAACGTCTGAAGAAGAGACCAAGAAGACCTTCATCTACTAATTTCTGCAGCCGAAAACGATGAGAATATTCATGTTTTGTCTGGCGCGTCTTAGTTAACCTGCAACGTCAAGACTTTCAAGCCTACAACTGACGCAGAGTAATTTGAAGCGTCCACGCATTTTTTTGCGTTCTCAGTACAACATGCAGAGCCAAGAGCGTCTACGAGAGTGTCTACGAGAACGTCTACGAGAGCGTCTACGAGAGCGTCTACGAGAACGTCCACGAGAGCGTCTACAAGAGCGTCTACGAGAGCGACTACAAGGGCCGGCATCAGCTGAGGGCGCCTATGCAAATTAAGCGTCCTACAACAAGCCAGCGGTGTTGTAAGAAGGTGGCAGCGAAGATGGCAGCGACTGTCGATGGCAGTCAGCAAAGGAATCAACAACAAAAAGCTAAAACTTTACATCATATAGAGCAACATTTCTACAACAGCTACAGCGGGTGAACGCATACAGCACCGCAAATTGAGTTCAACAACATGCTGTGCAAGATGAGCATGTGAAAGGAAGAGACGGTATAAACAACAGAAACTGTCAAGGCATCTAATAGGGTCGCCGGACTGAAAGTTGAGTAATCGTATTTATAATACTGTTGTACATCCACAGGTAGCAGTGCTTATGATTCGCGAATATTAGATGAGTCTCGGCAAGGTATCAAACCTTTCCCGCATAATTAATGTAGCAAATGACCATTTAACTAATAATTTTGCTAAAATTAAACGCTCAATAGACTTGAATCTATTTTTTTTTTTTTTGTACGATGTTGTATTTATAACACGTAGCAATGTTCATGTGCAAATACACATGACGAGCGATAAAAGTCAGAGACTGATTTTTTTACTTAGAATGGAAGTTTGTGTACCACGGTGCATTGGGCGGCAGCGTGTGTACCTCGGTAAGCGTGCCCAAGCTCACCGGGATAAATGTTTCCTGTCGATGTAATTAAATTATGAACTGATGTAGAACGTTCTAAAGCAAAAAGGTCATTGACTCATAGTAGCACGAGCCAAAAAAAAAAAATTTACATCCTGTGAGGTTAGAAATCCTAAGTCTAACGACGCCGTTCTCACAAAAATGAACATCCTACCAATGAATGAATAGCTGTAATTATACACATGTGATTATATATTAATCCTGTAAATTGAAATACTGTGGTCTCCCATAATTTGATTTAGATATTCACTCTTTAAAAGCATAATGCTAGAAGTCGTCAATTAAATGGCTTGACAAAAACCGTAATGAAATGTACGTGTACCAATTTATCTAGCTTATTGTGAATATTAATAATGTGAAGATTTTTTGGGGTATTAGAGATGAGCTTTGATGTTTTTTTGGGGTCAACATGGCTCACAAACGTTGGTTAAGAATTAACGAACGGGTTGACTTTGAATTATCGTCTAGGCGAGTTTCTGAATTGAGTTCCGAGATCGCATTAAGTAGAAGCAACTTAAACTTACGTCAATGACGTTAGCTTCTGAACTAAGGGTTCATTTAATTGCGCTCGTGATTGCTCATTACCAAAGCTTTTAATGAACGTTGCAAATGTTCATTTTGTTGTTATGTCACAAGTGAATCTTTAATGAAATATCGTCCTTACGCTGTTTTTAAATGAATTAATTCTACTCATGCAATATTTATCAGCAAAAGTCGAATGTCACTACTGAAAAATCCTCGAGCCACAAGAAAGGCATCTTGAGTTGATTTACGTGGTTTGTACGGGTTGAAAAGCCAGAGGTTCGTAAGTAGAGTAATTCTATAATTTTACCAGTTGTCCGCAATGGCAGTTATCGAATTGATTATGGTGGATGTAGCATATTCGCGACATACTGTAATATTTTACCATGTCATATAATGAAATAACTCTTGCGTGAGGTAACTTAAACGAATCTTCAAGTTTTACAATGTGCTGTGAACCTAAACGAGTTTCAAGACTCTGATTAAAATCCGAACCCGTAGCATAAATAAATGAAGCTTATTAAGAGAATCCATTGTAGCATAATGATAAGCAAATCGGGAGGTTAGATTTTTAATAATAATTCTGACCAATATATACCCGTATTATTTAAATTGAATTTCGCTTTGAGTATCAAAGATGTTGCAGACACATATAACTATATAACGCATGTACAAATATATCCTAGAGAATAGTGTTTTAAAAGTACATCGCGCAACACGTGAACATACGTGAAGGCTGTGAAAAAAGCACTAGCGTCTTTGAACGACTGGTTCAATGGCATTCGCTCAGAGTGTATTGACCTAAACGCGTGCCGACGGGTTTCAGCATTGATAAATATGTACATTGACGAATGTATCTATTGTAAAATGCGTGCGTATAAGAAGGAATACATGATGATTATATGCATTGATAAAGCGTGCATTGATGTTACCAGAGCTATAATTATGAACTAGACCTTTTATTGATGTGAACTATATTAACGTCTCGTAAAAGTTCAAACAGGGTCAATTTTAATGATTATATGAACCTGTATATACATATTCAGCCATTATGTCCACATATATACTCATCGACGCTACAATGTGTAACCAAACGCGTAAGTGATGTGACGCGCAATCGAATAAAATGTAATTTACATTTGACGTCTAAATAACTATTCACCGTGCATTACGATTTCCTGTTACCATACTCGTTTGAGATTTGACTAATATGTCATTTCGTCACGATTATAAAGAATTTCTGCCCTTCAACCGTTAAACCTTCAACATTCAATATGAGATGAAATGGGCTAAAATATTGTTGAATTTAAAAAGTTCAAAGTTCGAGTATCTATGACTCACTTAAATGCCCTATATATACACAATATAATTCTCTTGAATGTATAATAATGATGAAGTAAACCTTCATCATAACTTAGAGCAGCAAATAATTGTGAGCAGAATTGTCGAGTAAATTTACCGATAAAATTGACGCCACATTAAATGTAACGAACATTAATTTAGGCAGTGAAATATTCTTGTTTAATTAATTTCCGCCTATGTTTGTTTCTTTTGCAACAATATGTTCAAATGTGCAACGTTGATTCATAAATGTCTTTTGATATTTGAATGCAACATGGCATGTTCTACTCTATATTTTTCTACCAAGTTATCAATAAGAAAATGTATGTTATCTACTCAATTGCATTAACTGTAAAAGTAATGAATTGATAAATCGAGATATCCTTGCGATTTCAAACGGTAGATTTAATCTTTAAAAGTAGATTAAACTGTAACAATTCTCTATTGTACAGTCATGAGTAGATACAGCCGTCAAAGACTGGCAGTTCATTTGCATCTCGAAGAGTTCAACGTGCCATACTGAATGCTGATTCGATTTATTGAAGACAGTATGTAATTTTTTTCTCCCTCTGGATGGTCGAGAAGTTTTTTTAGCAACCCTCATTCTTTACTTGCAACGATGTCAATACCCTGCGTGTATTGAACCAATAATATTCTTATGAGGATGTAATGTATTTGCAATTACGTTGCTTAATTTTATTTCGTTGCTACTATTATTATTCATTGCACTACTAATAAATGTGGTTTCTCAAATACAATTACGTGCATTTTACTATAAAAAGGTGAATTGTTTGAGTTGAATATAAAATATCTGTGATTATGTTGATTGCGCTAAGTTATTAACTAACTTGTCTAACGCTTGATCATGTTGTGCGAAATTTTTATATTTTCATAATGCTTGCATTAACGCCGACCATTGATCCCGTAATCCATGTAAAGAATTCGACCCCATTCACCGACACTTTCTTTTGCTATAAGCGCAAAGAATTCAATGACGATGCAAGCAGTATATGCTGACCTTGCAAAATGTCTGTTCGAAATCGCTATGTAAGCGAGATGTCTTCACGCTCAGCGATGGCAATTAATGAGATCTTTAATAAGACTAGCGATCTAATTAAAGCACATAGCAATAACATGGTTCTTATAGTTCATTCTTGATGAGACTTGCCAAATGCAAGAGATCGTGATATTATCAATACTGAGGTGATTTTTTTTTTAATCCCATGTCACTGAGATCATTCAAGTGGACGAACCTAAGTTAAAAGTTGATAACTTTACTGTTAATATTGCTCATGTATGTATCTTCATTTTGCCACTTATTCGAACGATGATTAATATAAACAAGATGTTTTCTTGATTTTGATTAACATCGAGGACGATCTTTCTCCGAGGGGGGTCGTGTCCGAGAGTAGGACGCGGAAACAAGTCCTAATGTGTTTACCAACAGACCTATTTAGCTATTGAGTCCACGAGTCAACACCTGATAGACACGTGATAGATCACGCGATCAAGACCTCAGTAGTGGGCGGAAGCGAATCAAGATACGTTATCTGGACTTATGTGTCTTACTTATCCCTCACTACCTTAGTCAACGAAACCCGATCCTCAGGTAGAGCTTAATATAATGAGTTCCATGTCTTGAGAGCAACCTCGGACACAAACTTTTATTGAAAAATATCACTAAATATCATAAAAACTATATAGAAGGATGAAAAGTTGAGTATTATCGAAAAATATCACTAAGTATCCTAAAAAAACTATATAGAAGGAAGAAGAGTTCAGTCTTATCGAAAAATGTCACTAAATATCCAATAAAAAACTATATAGAAGGATGAAAAGTTTGAGTATTATCGAAAAATATCGCTAAATATCCTAAAAAAACTATATAGAAGGAAGAAGAGTTGAGTATACATACCTGCAGCGGAAGCAGCAAGAGACTTGAGGCGCTGACGCACCTTACGCCGGTCCTCGTACGCAGCG
>NW_025936660.1:0-5099 GCF_000764305.2 Hyalella azteca | reverse complement strand
AAAATTTCAATCAATGTTTCGGTTTTGATATTTTTGGCGATAATTCTTTATTATTGAACTTGAAAGAAAGTTATGTTTAAGATATAATAGTTTTTAATTTTCATTGTCTGACAATTGGCAACGAACTTGCATAGATGCAAATACAAATACTTATATTATTAGTCTGCTTATATCGCAAGTTCACAAGGAATTTGAAAGCAAAGAAAACGCCAAGAAAATTCACCATATCGATATTGAAAACGTTTCGGAGTCCAGCTCCATCATCAGTTCGACTAAACTAAAAATGAATAAAATCATTTTATAAGTCAAAATTCAAAGGCAGACATAAAACCTAAACAAGACCTTACATTATATCGAAATAAACAGGACTAGTTTAGAACAACTTAGTCCTAGGGGTACGACAAGAATGTAAAATCCTAGCGATTTACTATTTTCAGATTATATGAACAATATAATATATGATTATATATTATAAACGATACAATATATATATAATATAATAAACAATATAATATATATGATTATATTACTAATATAATCAATATCGTTTTCAATATCGATATGGTGAATTTTCTTGGCGTTTTCTTTTCTTTTAAATACCTTGCAAATACAAAGTCAACTCCTAAATATTTATTTCGTTTTAACATGACAAGCTCATGAAAATGCCGTAGACATTTAAACCAACTTTAGAATGTAATATGAAACATGTATTTGTTATGGCAGGAATATCTCTTGCCTAGTGTTAGCATGAATAGTGTTATTCATTTTCGAATTTTAAATGCATTTCGTTTAGGACAGCATTTCGGTAAAATTGTGTGAAGTTCATGAATTATTTTGCTTCATAAATATGCTGCTAGATTTTTGGTATGCAGGTGCCTAAACGTAAACGTCCCTCAATTTTCCGCCCTCTGATTGGTGCTCGTGGAGCGAGGGTAGATCCGAGTTCAGCTCGCTCATTGGCTGTTCTCCAGTGGGTGCCTGAGGAACAAATGAGAATCTTATAACCATTATAAAATTTTGCTCATTTAATTTCTTATTTTTATTTTTGTAGGAAATCTAATTACAATTTGTTCGATAAACTCTAACGATTTCAATATATTAACATTTAAACGTTCTTTCATACGATTCTTCGCAAGATATAACTCATAAATATATGATACATCCTATGAATATATTACAGTTTATATACATAATATATAATAAGCTTTAAAAGAAGTAGAGGAACATTGATGTATCTATTGTAGCATTTCGATGTGCGCGACCGTAGCTGATCGTTCGCGTGTAGTAACCTGTACCGAAAAAAATAAACGCCATGCTTTTTGACAATAATATTCTAACTTATAAACGAAACTCTAATTTTATGTATACTGTTAAGAAAATCATCATCATTGTCTATCATTTGGATAATTCTATGTCACCCTCAATCGTTGTGTGAATTTAGAAATTCACTTAAACCGGCAAAACATGTGAAATAGAGAAATTCCCAAGATTTATTTATGCGAACCTCATGCTTGAATAGAAAAATTTCAAAGCGACTTTTTAGCGCATTTTCTCATTTATGAAAAAAATGCACNAACTTTATATCCCCACAGTTGCAAAATTTAAGCTCATTGATAATAGGCAATTAGTAAACTAACAAGGGATACTTGAATGACAACCGATAGGCATGCCATTGAGTATTGAATTACATTTCAGCAGTCAATCCCTTCTATTTAAAAATGCTATTGATTATTTTCTTCAATGTTCTTGAAATCGACGACTGTTGCTGATAGAGCAGCGCCAGGGTTAAGGCTAATGTTGCCTTATATAAAAAAAAGGCATGCGCTCAATCTCGCCCAAGCTTGAAGCTAACTTTTTAAATGAGGCGAAGGGAGTGGAGTGAATAGAATGCACTCACTTTATAGTCGGAATAAATGTAAACAACTGTACAGTGAGGGCAAATGGGGCAAATATAAATGAGGGCAAATATAAACAACTGTATAGTGAGGGCAAAAGGAGTTCACTTAGTAGCGGGTACAAATGTTAACAACAGTAGCATGGTGTACAGTGTAAACCAGTTATCGTAAGCCGGAAAACCAAAACTTGATTGCACCACTGTTATGGTTTTAACATAAACAGATCAAATAATCAGTATGTTTTATACTGTAATATTGAGGGACACCTATGAACGTAAAACATTAATTCATTGCTTTCTGTCGTGGCTTTTAAAGCTTATGCTCAAGTTTTGCGGATTGAGCTTAGATCTCGTGTTCAGGGTCGAGGCTTTCCTAAAAGAGCTGAATAAATATAGATAAATTACTAAATAGTTCATTGTGAAAATAGCAATAATATCAATAATTAATTGATGAATCACATAGAATTCATGAATTGATCTTATTTGATCACATCATTAGTAGACAGCAACCTCATTATTAATCTTTACATTAACACATTGTACTCATGACTAGCTAAGTAACTTCATGTCTATAGATCATTAAAGTGACCTCTCAAAATATTAAAAGTGACCTCTCGAATAAAAGTGACCTCTCGAATAAAATGTTTGAATGTTTAACCCAGATTTCATATTGACTTTAGATATGTAAAAAGAAGTCGCATCTCTTTTAGCACTGAACATCTGACTGAAGAAACATGAAGTCATGCTTGTAACGCGATAAGTATTTTCGTAAGTTTTTATCCGAAATTGCTTAGTGACTTCACATCTCTAAAATTAATGGAGCGTTTCTAAACCTTAACTTGCGTCATGGTAAAAACGTCTAGTCATTGTTTTTGACACAATAATAAGTTACAATTTTCCTCCAAATGTTATCAATTCTACACATTTGGATCAGTACTGTTTATAATCTCCGATTCGAAATAAATATTTTTGAGATTTATTTATTCAATATGAAACGTATCTTTTTTTGCCCTTATTTGATCAATTATTGTTACTTCCAGGTTCGTCGTGCGCAGTAATGTTTTCTATGTATTGTAATGCAGCAATGTTTTATGCATGATATTCATGTAAAACTCAGTCGCAAATTAGAGCTCTTATAACAATTCCGACATGAGCGACACCCTCGAATGGAGTTAAATCGTTCATATGACTTGCGGTGATTTTAAGTTTGCGTTCATGAATGTGAATTGTTTATATGATTGGAACTGACGATAGTGATGGCCTAGCTGATACATCGATGTCGTAATAAGCTCACGGCGTAAATCCACAAATGAATATGAATTGACTGTAAGTCATGGATAATTCAAATTTAGCACATGTGATTTGTGAACTCGAATAGACAAATATTTTAATTTATGACGCCACCATTATTTTAGAGGCTTAGCCTTTAAATTTATTTTTTCAGCAGTGCTCAAATCCTGAACTAAATATTTTAGCTCCAAATCAAACAATATATAAAATGGTAATTATTATCGTCAAAACGTTTCCGTACATTTTTATCACCTGAATTAAATGAAAAATATTACATGGTTTCGTGGAGATTTTTGAGTATACACATGCCACACAAATAGAGGTCTGAATAACACGAGTTCGTGAGCACAAAACACACAGCAGCCAGATGCCCATGAAGCAAAATTACTCAGATTGTTCCGGTCCAAGTGCTCCAAAAATTCATTAATTTTTTGTGGTTTCATATCTCGCTCGATGACTCGGCAGAAAAGCAACATCAGTTTGGCACTTCAATGGGAGCGAAATTTCATCTAAAATGTCAGTGCCAAGTTCAGCTTACGGCAATTACCCAATCCGAGGTTGTAGTATGTAGCAGCAAAATTTCTGATCGCTATAGATTGTTTCGCTGCACGAAGTTCTGGGTGTACTTAATAGCACTCATGAATGTGACCCAAGTCGAAATATTTAATTATGTTAGCAATAAATTAGCTAACCTAGAATGGTGTGATTATATCCAATTTCATTAATAAAATGAGTTAGGCGAGGTATCAATGATTAAGTTCAATTAGGCCTTACGCTCTTTTTTTTTTTTTGTTTTTTTTTTAAATTTACTGTAATAATTTCATAGATAGGTAACAAGAAATTTTTTTTCCTCGAATTCACGATTTATTTAGGATGCATTTTATTACAAGACATTGCGTTTACACAGTTTATCCATCTTTAATAGAATCTAATCCATTTTTAATTCACTCCATACATCCATATTACCACTTTCCACTTTTTCCATGTAGACATATATCCATCACGATTTAGCTGCTGAAATTCACAATTAATAAATGTAATTTTCTGAGTATTTATTGAGTGAACTACTCTACACTCAACTGTAATTCATTGTACATTCTCTACAATCCACTCAGTAATCATTCAGACTTCATTCATCTTAATACTTACGCGCACCATATCAATTTATTTGTCAATAATTCGTTTGTAATAGCTGGCGTCTGCGTGGCAAGTCCTTATTTCATTTTACGTCTAGAACATTCAATTCATAAAAGAATCTTTTACTGATACTCAGCGTGAGTAAACTTTTACCCTTGACTTAACCGTAACCCTTGACTTAAACTCAGCCATTAATTGATATGTGTTGTTGTGAGATAGATTCAAAATATCTCATTACTAAATTAGTGCCTAGCTAATGCGCAGACGTTGTTTTGCACGAGTTAAAATATAATTGAAAAATGATTGCTTCCGACTCTTATGCTATAGAGGTCAGAGTCACTTGGGGGGTTATTTCAGGCACAATGAAGTGATAGACGTCCAGCCAACGTAAACTTAGGATAGACCTTCCTAGGCCTTGCAGATAAAATGAACATAAATAAATAATTTTCACTCATTAGGAAAATGATATAATCCGCAATAGATATTGTTAGCGAAGAAGCTTCGAATCTTAAACGTAGTCGATAATAAAACAAGAGTATGACAAAAGGTAAAATTTAAGTCATGTAAATAAAATATATTGAAACACAAGATCTTTCGTTGCCAGATTGATTATTAATTTATACATTGAATAAATGTAAAGTTTTCACGTCACGACGAAAACATCTCAGAATCGCGGGTTATTTGACATCACAATTGATGTTGAAAACTCAAAAAGAAAAGACAAATGAGGGAACATTTGAACAGATCATCATTAAAATAATGAATCAGGACAACTGCA